>NW_020525741.1:0-70763 GCF_003368295.1 Carassius auratus
GGTTGAATGTGAGGTGTCATTATTATTAACCTGCAACATGAGAAATATTGTCAAAAATCACTGATCACAGATGAGTTCACAAAGCATTTACCAGTCACATTTAGACTCGGATGGAAACTAAATTCTTACATAAATCTGCTGGTATGTGCGGCCAAAGAATGGAAATGGACTCAACAGCTGAATAACAGAGGAGCTTCCATCATCAGAAGCAGCATTGTTTGTGTCTCCAGCTGCTGAGCCGAATGGGTAGAATATTTCTGGAGCTACCAAAGAATAAACAAAGGATATGTCTGAATCTTGCTGTCATAGTGGGACTATGATGACCTCTTGTGGTGTATTATGTGTGACAGTAAATATAACATCTTACTCTCTCTGACCAACATAATCAATCTCATTTCCTCTTTTGGAAAATCATAAAAACGCTATCATGGTATCCCATTTTCCCCACCACCCTTTTGCTATTGGAGCAAATAGGAATGCAAAAATCATATTTGTTGTAGTTTCCATTCAGCTTAAAAGTTCCACTTCTGAATCCCTCTAAATGTAAAGGGTCTGCCATAATTTGGTGCTACAGGTTGGTTTGAGATCTTCCTCTGGGTTTTTCTAATTTATGGATACAATAAAGTCTGCACTACAACATACAATACACATCCATAACTTTGAAAATGCAATCTTTGAAGCTGTTATGTTTAAAAAAAAAAATTATCTGCTAGCAATAGAGTACATTGGCATCAGGACTATAGTTGAACTCAAAGCTATGAACTAAAAGTAAAACACCAGCACAACAAAATACTCATCTACATTTGCTGTATTACATCTTTTAAGCATTAATTATTATTATTCATTCAAATCAATTCCTTTAAGACTTCAATGTAAACACCCACTGTTTCGATTTTCTTCAGCATTGGAAATGATCAATATCCCCATCAATACACGTGTTTTCTACTATAGTTGACAACAGTTGAATCCAGCAAATATGTTTTGAGACAGAGCTGCACAGAAAGGACAACACAGATCCTGATGAAAGTCCTACCTGGTCTGTCGTTCACAGGGAAGGCCCAGCGACCCGGAACACTTACGTTAGTTGTGTCCTTGAGGTTTGGGAGGTAGTTGCCATTCGATGAATAATGAATCCGATAGTAGTCAGTGGAGTCGATGGTGTCATAGCCTGCCTGTAAAAACCAATCAAAGGTTGTTTAAAATACAGAACCAGGATAGAATATCATTTCAATCCTTTAATATTTGTTTTACCTCCACTGATATGGATATCGCAACACAGTCACCATAATTCATCAAAATGAAGTAATAACCACCACCTGAAATCAAAAACACTTGAAAAGTGATAGCCTGAAAAAAAAAAAAAAAAAAAAACAAACACACACAACGTCATGATTCATCTGTTTATACAGTCTGAGACCATCTGTGAACGAAAAAGAAGAAAACTTACCGGTGCTAAGTGAAGATTTAAAACAGTTTTATTTGACGTTAAAACAAAGTCCCACGTTGCAACAAAGACCCAAGAAGCATGAAGTTCATCTGAGGGTAATACTGGTTTATATCCTGAGTGGCACGAGTGAGAACACTTCGTTTGTGTACTCCTGATAGGAGTAAAGGCCTATACTAATGTCATCAAGGTCTGCCCAGAGCGGAGCAATGAAGTCTCTACTTCCAAATGTGGGAAAGATGTAAGGTTCAGCTTCTCTTAAAGCTTGGTCGAATGTAAGGAGTCCGTTATAATTAACCTGAAATAAAATAAATCACTTCAGATACACAAGGAAAGCATTAACTGGCTTACCACATCATTTTCATTCATATTAGACTGGCAATAGAACCGGATTCTCACATATGTTTGGCTGTATGTGCGGCCAAAGAACTTAAATGGAGTGGAGAAGGCAACATATGCATAGGTTTCAGACCCAGTTTCAAGAACTTGTGTGTCTCCTGCTGCTGAGCCGAATGGGTAGAATATCACCGGTGCTGACGAGAGAGAGAGAGAGAGAGAGAGAGAGAGCACAAAAATACAAATGTTAACAATTCACAAAGATTTATGACTTATGTTTGTCTACATCAAATGTGAATCTGCCTTTAATTAGTAGTGGGGTGTAACTGCAGATGTGACAGTAAAATATTGAATCACTATAAAAATGATCTGATTAAATGTAAGCTCTAACACACATGCTTGACGTGCAAGAACAAATTAGATCTGTTTTCGCTCATCAAGCACAAATTTAGTTTCAGTTATTATACCTTTCATCAGGAGAATTTCTGGTTTCAAGACTATGCCATGCAGATATCATCAGGTCTGTGATGTCTAAAGATCAACTTTTTGCAAGTTGCGATCTTATAATTGTGGTGATATTGATATGAATGTATATACTGTTAATTCAATGGTCATAATTACCTGTCCATGCGTTGCTGTTGTAATGCCTATTAAAGAAAAATGAACATTCAATTATAAAACCGTTCTAATGTACATAAAAAACAAGTCAGTTTATTTATCGGTCGGTGTGGGGGGGGGGGGTGCGATGCGGTTTCTGTAGCTAATTTTACATAATAATTAACAAAAATGGTTGTTAATTTTTAATGGGGTATAGGCTATTTTTTTCTTTCATTGCTTGAATTATTTTTTTGTTTTTTGCAAGTTGTTAACTCATCCCTCACAGTCACACATAAGCTACAGCACAATAAACATAAGACTGTCTTTAAATTATAATCAAGGAAAAATCATACATTTTCTGTTGTCCCTCTTTTTAAAGAACTTCAAAAGTTCGGTTTTGATCATTTTTCATGCAAAATCCGAAAACTTGTGAGCAGCTTGTTACATTACCGAGTTTCTGATTGGCCAATCGCCACTATTTTTTGTTGTTGTTGTTGTGAATTATCATAAGTAGATCATTTTTAACATTTCATTTGGCATTTATAAGTTTCACATAATACTCATTATTATCTAAGGGGGGTGATGGTTTTAACAAGGGGATATAGCTTTTTTGTCCATTTTTTCAACCCCCACCCCAAAAATGTGACCTGATTGTTTAAAGAGTAAGACATATGATTAAACTCAGAAACACACATTTTTAATATTTATGTTGTTTTTGCCACATTAAGTTCAAACAAGGTCAAAGCCTTACTGAGTGACAGGACTGATATGAACACCCAGCAGATGTGGTGAAACTGGAGACAGTCTCATGATGATGATGTCAGAGATAAAACCAGAATGTAGGAGTCCTTCTCCTGTAATCAGACAGCGTAAAGCATAATGCATTATTAGAAATAAAGTAAATAAAATAAACCAATGAATGGCTCTCAATGAAAGCTTTAATAGAAATCAGATAATTCATTCACAGCCGTACGAAAACAGCTAATATAAAATATAAAATTATTATTCAATTATCAGTAGATCTTTATTTCTACTAGGTGTTTACCTTAAGAATAATTATATACAAATTGAGTACATTCATATGTTACACTACTGTGTGTAGGCTACTATTGTAAATATGCACCTTAATTACTCACTCGAGGATCTGGTGGATACTGTGATAATACTCTTTGTAACAATTTTTTTTTTTTTTTTTTTTTTTTTTTAAGAAATTAATACTTTTATTCAGGAAGGACAGATTTATTTGACTAGAATAAAATATAAAACCTAGTCTAAAGCTTATGTAGCTTAACAGAAAAAGATCTGACTTACCTCAGACAGCTTCTAACAGACTCTTGTGCCTGCTGTGGGTTAGCAGGAACTTGTCATTGGTTTTAAATGTGTCCCAGATCTGCGTTTAAGAAGAAACATCCGCTGGAATGGGGAAAAAAGAAGTTACACAGAACATTTACACCGTATGATTACAGCATGATATGCCAAGAGCCAAACATTTTTTTGTTGTTGTTGTTGACAACTACAACAAATCAAGTCAGTGCAAGTCAGTGTGACTGTGTTAGCTGTTTTAAGATTGACTTTTAAACTTAAAAAAAAAATGTCAAACTGCCATAAACTCAGTTACAGGAATAGTTTGTTTCTTTATTAAAAAAAAAAAAAAGAAAAAAAAAGGAAAAAACAAAACGGTTTGGGGGAGAAATGTAGCATTACATCCAACCTGGTCACATAAAAAAAAAAAAAAAAAAAAAACACTGGTTCAATTTGTGAACCCTGGCACAATTTTTATTATGTAGAAATAGCGAGTAATCCACACCACTCCAGTCAATCGGTTAACATCTTGTGAAGTGAAAAGCTGCATCCATCATGAAGGTGTCTTTAACCTCAAACTGTTGCTTCCGGATAAAATATGAAACCCCCCTCCATAATATTGCTCATTACTCAAGTTACCGAACTGAATAATTGATATCAGAATGATGTAGCTGTATTCATAGGAATAAACTGAGAACAGCACATGAAAAAACCAAGCATGTAAAGAATGAGGATACAACAGAAACAAACATTAAGTGAATGTACTGTATGTTCTTCCCCGAATGATTATCAAACATTAAATCAACATCAAATCATTTTTTTATTTAATGTAATTTTTTTTTACCATTAAGTTTTTTTTCCCTACTGAAAAAACTAACAAACAAACAAAAGAAACAGTCACAGAAATTCTAATGGCTTCCACTACAAATACCATTACAAACCATCAAATATAAAGGGGTCATATTTACATTTACATTTACATTTAATCATTTAGCAGACGCTTTTATCCAAAGCGACTTACAAATGAGAACAATAGAAGCAGTCCGGTCAACAAGAGAACAACAACAGTATACAAGTGCCATGACAAGTCTCAGTTAGTCTAGTATAGAACGCATATCCAGGATTATTATTTTTTTTTTTTTTTTTTTTTTTTATTAAATGAACAAAGACAAGAAAAGGAAAAGTACTGGTGTTAGTAGGTTAAGTGCAGGCGAAAAAGATGAGTCTTTAGACGTTTCTTGAAAATGAGTAAAGACTCAGCTGTACGAATTGGGATTGGGAGGTCATTCCACCAGCTGGGCACAGTCCAGGAAAAGGTCCGTGAGAGTGATTTTGAATTTCTTTGGGATGGCACCACAAGGCGTTGTTCACTTGCAGAGCGCAAACATAGGATTTAACCAGTGAGTTTAGGTAAGTTGGTGCCGTGCCAGTGGTCGTCTTGTAGGCAAGCATCAGTACCTTGAATTTGATGCGAGCGGCTACTGGTAGCCAGTGTAACCTGATGAGGAGAGGAGTAACATGAGCTTTTTTTGGCTCATTGAAGACAACCCTCGCTGCTGCATTCTGGATCATTTGCAGAGGCTTGACAGTACATGCAGGAAGGCCCGCCAGGAGAGCATTACAATAGTCCAGTCTGGAGAGAACAAGAGCTTGGACAAGAAGTTGGGTTGCTTGCTCTGACAGGAAGGGTCTAATCTTCCTAATGTTGTATAAGGCAAACCTGCAGGACCGGGTCGTTGTAGCAATGTGGTCAGTGAAGCTTAATTGATGATCCATCACAACACCTAGGTTTCTGGCTGTCTTCGAAGGAGTTATGGTTGACGAGCCCAGCTGTATAGAGAAGTTGTGATGAATCAATGGGTTAGCTGGAATCACCAGGAGTTCAGTCTTTGTAAGGTTAAGCTGAAGGTGATGGTCATTCATCCAGCTAGAAATGTCACTCAGACAGGCTGAAATGCGAGCAGCTACCGTCGGGTCATCTGGCTGGAATGAGAAGTAGAGTTGGGTGTCATCAGCATAGCAGTGATAAGAAAAGCCATGCTTCTGAATGACAGATCCTAAAGATGTCATGTAGATGGAGAAGAGAAGTGGTCCAAGTACTGAGCCTTGAGGAACCCCAGTAGCAAGGTGGTGTGACCTTGAAACATCACCCCTCCAAGACACACTGAAGGATCTGTCAGAGAGGTAGGACTTAACCCACAGGAGAGCAGTTCCAGAGATGCCCATCTTTCTGAGGGTGGACAGGAGAATCTGGTGATTAACAGTGTCAAAGCAGCAGACAGGTCCAGCAAGATGAGTACCGAGGATTTTGAAGCTGCTCTTGCTAGTCGCAGGGCTTCAGTAACCGAGAGCAGAGCAGTCTCAGTTGAGTGGCCCACTTTTGAAGCCAGATTGGTTGCTGTCCAGGAGGTTGTTCTGTCCAAGGAACATAGAAAGCTGGTTGAACACAGCTCGCTCAAGTGTCTTTGCAATGAATGGAAGAAGGGATACCGGTCTGTAGTTTTCAAGAAGCGCTGGATTTAGAGATGGTTTCTTGAGCAGTGGGATTACCCGAGCCTGCTTGAATGCTAAGGGAAATGTTCCAGAGTGAAGAGAGGAGTTGATAATGTGAGTAAGTGAAGGTATGACTGAAGAAGAGATCGCTTGAAGGAGGTGAGTGGGGATCGGATCAAGTGGACAAGTAGTAGGATGATTGGACAGGAGAATTTTGGAGACGTCCATCTCTGAGAGTGGGGAGGATAAAGAGTGTGCATCGGTCATTGTGAAGTTGTCCTCGGTCTGCGGTGTGGAGAATTGGTAACTGATGGATCTTGTCTTATTTGTGAAGAAAGCTGCAAAGTCGTCCGCTGTAAGAGTCGATGGAGGCGGCGGAGGCGGCGGATTAAGAAGAGAAGAGAAAGTCTTGAAGAGTGTCCGAGCATCACTGGCAGCTGTTAATTTTGTTGTGGTAGTAGGATGTTTTAGCTGTGAAGACATTTGCAGAGAAGGAAGAGAGGAGAGATTGATACACACTGAGGTCCGTAGAGTTATTTGATTTCTGCCATTTCCTCTCTGCAGCCCTTAGTTTAGAGCGATGTTCACGGAGAACCTCGGACAGCCAGGGGGCAGATGGGGCAGTGCGTGCTGGTCTAGACAACAGTGGGCAAAAGTTGTCCAAGCAAGATGTTAAAGTGGAGCAAAGAGTGTCCGTAGCATTGTTCGTGTCCAGAGCAGAAAACTGAGAGAGTGGTGGAAGAGAGGATGAAACCACAGCAGATAGGCGAGATGGAGAGAGTGAGCGTAGGTTCCGTCGAAAGGTGACCTGCGTTGGAGTGTGTGCCACTTCAGGAGTAAGTGCTAGGTTAGCAGTAATGAGGAAGTGATCAGAGGTGTGCAGTGGAGCAACTGAAGAGGTGTCCACAGAGCAACAGCGTGTGTAGATGAGGTCCAGTTGGTTGCCCGATTTGTGAGTTGCTGTAGTAGACACTAGCTTTAGATCAAATGAGGTGAGCAGAGTTTTGAAGTCAGCAGCCTGGGGTTTATCTAGGTGGATGTTGAAGTCACCAAGCAGTACCAGAGGAGTACCATCTTCAGGAAAGTTTGATAGCAGCACATCCAACTCCTCCAAGAAGTTTCCCAGTTGACCTGGGGGACGATAAATGACCACAAAGTGGATTTTAACAGGGTGGGTTACAGTAATGGCATGTGATTCAAATGAACCAGTACCTGTAGGTGATGGCTGAAGATCAAATTTCCATTCTTTGGATATAAGGAGACCCGTACCTCCACCCCTCCCAGTGGTGCGAGGAGTGTGAGAACAAGTGAAATTAGTGGAGAGGGCTGCAGGGGTGGCAGTATCTTCAGGTTTGATCCAAGTCTCTGTCAGTGCCATGAGGTTGAGACCGGAATGAGTAGCAATAGAAGAAATGAAGTCTGCTTTGTTAACTGCAGACTGGCAGTTCCAGAGACCAACTGGAATAGAGAGTGTAGTAGTAGAGGTCAGAGGGACATGGCGTAAGTTTGTCAGACAGGCCTTCCTGCGACATACATAGCGTGCTCTCCGGGTGTTAGTAGTGATAGTAGAGATCTGAAAGCACATAGTGACTGGAAGTGTAAGATATATTTGAGATCAAACTATACAAAGAGTGGAGAAAGAGTGGAGAAAAAAGAGAAAAAAAAAAAAACTGAGAAAAGCAATACTCAAGTGCCCAGTCGGTGTCCTCGCTCGTTGGAGTCGCGCAGGTAGAGTCGATTGTCTTTACACTCGTCTGTCTTCACACGAGGAGGGTTCACGCGGGTTGCCGCGACCGCTGCCGCGGTGAAACCTAGTGCTTTGTATTAGCCTGATTACCTGTAATTGAAGTCAGCTGGACACGCCTCACTATTTAGCAGATCGAAACCAGGCAGTCCCGCGATAGGCACACGCAAAACCAAGCGCCACTTTCAGCACGTATTTAACCAGGGTAAGACACACACAATTTAAACCAAAAACTTTCCTAGCAATGATTATTACACACTAGTCTGATGAGAAAACAAGACAAAACACTCACAAGCTGCTGTCCTTCTATGTTGCTCGACTGTTTCTTCTGACAAGTGTTTTACAAACAGCTAATTAAGTACTTTCACTGGCTTTGGCCACGCCTCACTATTTAGCAGATCGAAACCAGGCAGTCCCGCGATAGGCACACGCAAAACCAAGCACCACTTTCAGTACGTATTTAACCAGGGTAAGACACACACACAATTTAAACCAAAAACTTTCCTAGCAATGATTATCACACACTAGTCTGATGAGAAAACAAGACAAAACACTCACAAGCTGCTGTCCTTCTATGTTGCTCGACTGTTTCATATGATGTTTCATATGATGTGATTTCAATTTTTCCTCTGTTTTTGGAGTGTTACAAACTCTTGGTGCATAAAGAATTTTAAAGCATTTTCTTCTTAAAGTCCCCTGAAGACTAGCCTGGGTGCCAGCAACATCAACATCGAACCCCGCCCACAACATCTGCCTAGAATATGAGTATGACGAAGTCAGGCTACCTGAAGACACCATTGACAATTTTTCCCCATGAAAATAATTTATTTGTCTTAAAATGGCTTGAATATAACTGTCTTTGCTACAGTTTTAATATAAATATATTTATCCTTGAAGGTTATTGTCATACATTTTCTTTACAAAGGCATAGTGCCATGGCCTATTTATTTTTGACAGAAATGAAAACAAAGCTACAGTGCAGTATAGCAGTAGTACAGTGCATTCAATGGATTGTACTGTTGTTTGTGAACATTTTTCTGAAAATAACTTTCAATAGAAAAGAACTACATAAAACAGTTTAGAAAGTTGGGAGTTTTGAAAATTACACGATATGGTACCTTTATTAAGCTATGATGATTGATAATGCTATTGTAAATACAGTAAATGTATCCCCAACCGTCCCTTTTTCATTCAGTTAAAATTCAATATGATGTTTAACATGATTAAGGTCTGCCTGTATTTAAATACTTTACAGACAGAAAGCAGCAGACAGAATCATGTATAGAGAGATATATATAGTGTATGGTATATTGAATTAATGCATTTAGCAGAAGCTTTTGTTCAAAAGAAACTTACGGTACATTGCATTCAAGTGATATTTTTTCAGTTCATGCATTACCTGGGAACTGAACTTTTTACATTTTTACAGCTACATGAAGGCTGTATCAAAATCAGTGCTGATTAATACAGAAATGTAGACTGGCTGATGTGGTGTTTAACCATCTTAATGAAAACTGGTGTCTTCAACTCTATACATGATCACTGGGATATTCGCTGAGCACATTTAAGATATTAACCGGTTTTATTTCTTTTTCTGAAGGTGACCGGTATTATGGGTTTATCTTTTGCACTTTTCTTAATTTCAACTCGATGCTGTTTGACAGACCATACTTGACCAGCTCCTGTTTTATCTGAAACAGAGATGGACAAACAGATCAGACTTTCCAGCAGTCGTCCTCCAATAGCAATATAGACAATGTATAAATAGCTGTATGTGTAGCTTACTTGCTGTAAAACTGTATTGGTGTTTGTACTGTTTGTTAGGTCAAGAAATGATTTAAGTCTCACTCGAAATCCAATGACTAAAGAGAAAACACAAACACAAAATCTCAGCATTTGTTGAGTTATATCCCAAACAATTGAATGTGGTTATATGAAATCAAGTGGAAATGTTTACTGGCTCCGTTAGTTGGAGGTACCAAGCATTTAAAAGCCTTTTAGTATAACTCTATAAATGTCCAACTTCTGGTCAAACTACATGTTTTTTTGTTTTTGTTTTTTGCTGTGAAATCAATTTTATAAGATATAAGATTATTTTATAAGATGAACTTGTATATTGTTAATTATATTTCAATATGAATATTTACTGGACTGAAGCAACTTAGGTTTAATTGATTATCCATACACAATTATTTAGAAAAATAATTTTCAAATGTGTGTAACAAAAGTGATCATCAGTTTTTTGAGGAATTATTTATTTCTATATCTCTCAATCATAAATGAATTGCATTGCATTTTATGTTTTGCTCCCCACAATAAAAACTAAACTAAGCATTTTAATATCTTACCGAGACAAATTATTGGGAGATTTATAGTGAGATTTGTATTAGTTTTATGTAAGTATCTGCTATACATTTATTAAGATCAGATTGATTTACCTTGGAAGCTTTCAGAATTTTCTTTAATTTTTGGCCATATAAATATAAGCATCTGCACCAAATTTCATATACTCTGCTTGGGACTAAAACTGAGGAGTATGAGCTTAATATTCTCACAATATCATACTATATAAGCCATTAAAGCCTGATGCAACAAATGACGACATAATCATGTGTACATATATTTTTTTTTTACTAGACTATTATTTCAAATCAGGATTTACAATGATAATAAGTGTGTGTCTTCAGTCAGTCACAGCATTATTACCTGTCGAGTTTGTGGTTGCTGTTTCTGAAAGGATGAACACAAACACCATTAAACACCTCATGAACTCGAGAAGTGCAATATTCTGCCCTGTGCTTTCTCTTTTGTTGTTTTTTTATTATTATTATTCATGTATATATATATATATATATATATATATATATATATATATATATATATATATATATATATATATATATATATATATATATATATATATATATATATATATATGAATGTACTTTATCAAGAGCCGATTCCTTGTGTGCTTGCACAGACTTGGCGAAAAAGCTCATTCTGATTTTGATTCTTTAGCAAACTTGATTATAGGCAAGGCAAGTTTATTTATATAGCACATTTTGTACACAATGGTAATTCAAAGTGCTTTACATAAAAGAAAGTAAAATAATCATGAAGAAAAATAATAACAAAAAATAAAACAAGCAATTTTAAAACTTTTAAAATGATTAAAACATTTAAAAACAGTTAGAAAATGATTTTACATTAAAAAAATAATAAAATAAAATAAAATAAAACAGTGAAAATATAGTGCAATCAGTTCGGACATTGCACAGTGCTCATTCAATAAATGCACAGCCAAAAAGATGCGACAGAGTGATATATAGACAGAGTGAGTCATCAACACTTTTGTCTTTTTTTTTTGCAAGAGAAAGACTGCAATTTTATGTGTGCATCTGTAATTTGTCTTTTAGAAGTGAACTACTATATAGATGAGCTTAAAGCTGACTGACATGTACTAAAAGACATAAAATATTATACAAAATATTCAGTGTAATTAAATTTTTTATTTGTTTTAAACATCACACAGGGTTCTATAAAACTGATTAAAACATTGGTTGTAGAAAACCCCTAATCTAGTGTTTACCTTTAGAGATGTTGTGTTGTCCACCGTCCACCCTGAAGACCCATCGGCCTGTAACATTAACATTACTGGAGTTCCTGAGGTTTGAGATGATGCTCCCATTGTTTGATCCAGGAATCACAAAGTAGTCTGTGGAGTTTACTGTGTCATAACCAGCCTGTACAAAATATGTAAAAGCAAATGAAAATTTAGACAGTACACATACATATACTGTTCTATGATACTGGATAATAACATTTTCTTCCTAAGACAGAAACAAGTTTCTTTCACCTGCACTGGATGTTCTGTTACAGCAATGTCACCATAATTCATCAGAATAAATGAAAAATTTCCATCTGAAATTAAAACCACTTGAAAAGATGTCTCCTGAAAATATTGAGAAAAAAGAGAAAGAAGAAAACAAAATCTCTTAGTGTTCTATCATTCATGAAGTGAAAACAGTATATCAGACAGTAAAACAGTATATCATACGTACTGTACTGCTTAAGTTGAAGTAAGCGACTTTATCCCAAGTTGCTACAAAGACCCAAGAAGCGTTGGAAGTCAGATTTGGGAAATGTGTGTTTATATCCTGAGAGGCACGTGTAAGTACATTTCCATTAGTGTACTGCTGGTATGAAATGACACCTCTCACATTGTTGTTAAGGTTTGTCCAGAGACCTGCAATTATATCTTGGCTTCTATTAGCAGGAAATGAGTAAGGAGTATATAGTGATGAAGGCTTGTCAAATGTGAGATGTCCATTGTTATTAACCTGTAATAAGAGACATCAGTCAAAATTACAAGTTCGAATGATGACAGACCCTTCAGTCACATTTAGACTTAGAATGAAGATGGAGTCAAATTCTTACATAAATCTGCTGGTATGTGCGGCCAAAGAACAGAAATGGACTCGACAGCTGAATAACTGAAGAGCTCCCATCATCATCAACAGGATTGCTTTTGTCTCCTGCTGTTGAGCCAAATGGGTAGAATATTGCTGGTGCTGCCAAGAGAATAAAAAAATAAAAAAATAATAAATAAAAAAACAGACTGATGTTTCCATTTCAAGATATGCATCACAATAATTAGCACCAATAGAAAGTGTGGAAAAGACAAAATAATACTGTATTGACGTGTGACAAAAAGCTCTGGTGCTGCACAAGTCAAGAAGTGGCTGTAATAAAATAACTAACTGCTTAAAATTGACACTTTTTCTTCTATCGGGGCATTAATTAAGAAGTTTAAATCAACAGCAGATGGTAACAATCATACTGGAGGAAGATATGCATCTATACAGGCAACACATAAAGTGAGGAGGATGGTTTGAAAAGACATAAACCTCCAAGGATCAGGTGGAGAAATGCAGATCAGAAAGTCTCCAAAACTGCAATGTGATTCTTACCTACTGTAGATAACATGAACTTTGTAATAGCGTGTTTCTGACATAAACATATCCTTAATTCAAAATTACCTGGCTTTGCAGTCACTGGGAGAATGGCTGTCAAGGAAAAATATCAAGAGATTAGAAAACACTATATATACAGTCTTGTTCAAAATAATAGCAGTACAATGTGATTAACCAGAATAATCAAGGTTTTTCGTATATTTTTTTATTGCTACGTGGCAAACAAGTTACCAGTAGGTTCAGTAGATTCTCAGAAAACAAATGAGACCCAGCATTCATGATATGCACGCTCTTAAGGCTGTGCAATTGGGCAATTAGTTGAATTAGTTGAAAGGGGTGTGTTCAAAAAAATAGCAGTGTGGCATTCAATCACTGAGGTCATCAATTTTGTGAAGAAACAGGTGTGAATCAGGTGGCCCCTATTTAAGGATGAAGCCAACACTTGTTGAACATGCATTTGAAAGCTGAGGAAAATGGGTCGTTCAAGACATTGTTCAGAAGAACAGCGTACTTTGATTAAAAAGTTGATTAGAGAGGGGAAAACCTATAAAGAGGTGCAAAAAATGATAGGCTGTTCAGCTAAAATGATCTCCAATGCCTTAAAATGGAGAGCAAAACCAGAGAGACGTGGAAGAAAACGGAAGACAACCATCAAAATGGATAGAAGAATAACCAGAATGGCAAAGGCTCAGCCAATGATCACCTCCAGGATGATCAAAGACAGTCTGGAGTTACCTGTAAGTACTGTGACAGTTAGAAGACGTCTGTGTGAAGCTAATCTATTTTCAAGAATCCCCCGCAAAGTCCCTCTGTTAAAAAAAAGGCATGTGCAGAAGAGGTTACAATTTGCCAAAGAACACATCAACTGGCCTAAAGAGAAATGGAGGAACATTTTGTGGACTGATGAGAGTAAAATTGTTCTTTTTGGGTCCAAGGGCCACAGGCAGTTTGTGAGACGACCCCCAAACTCTGAATTCAAGCCACAGTACACAGTGAAGCATGGAGGTGCAAGCATCATGATATGGGCATGTTTCTCCTACTATGGTGTTGGGCCTATTTATCGCATACCAGGGATCATGGATCAGTTTGCATATGTTAAAATACTTGAAGAGGTCATGTTGCCCTATGCTGAAGAGGACATGCCCTTGAAATGGTTGTTTCAACAAGACAATGACCCAAAACACACTAGTAAACGGGCAAAGTCTTGGTTCCAAACCAACAAAATTAATGTTATGGAGTGGCCAGCCCAATGTCCAGACCTTAATCCAATTGAGAACTTGTGGGGTGATATCAAAAATGCTGTTTCTGAAGCAAAACCAAGAAATGTGAATGAATTGTGGAATGTTGTTAAAGAATCATGGAGTGGAATAACAGCTGAGAGGTGCCACAAGTTGGTTGACTCCATGCCACACAGATGTCAAGCAGTTTTAAAAAACTCTGGTCATACAACTGAATATTAGTTTAGTGATTCACAGGATTGCTAAATCCCAGAAAAAAAAAATGTTTGTACAAAATAGTTTTGAGTTTGTACAGTCAAAGGTAGACACTGCTATTTTTTTGAACACACCCCTTTCAACTAATTCAACTAATTGCCCAATTGCACAGCCTTAAGAGCGTGTCTCTGGGTCTTGTTTGTTTTCTGACAATCTACTGAACCTACTGGTAACTTGTTTGCCACGTAGCAATAAAAAATATACTAAAAACCTTGATTATTCTGGTTAGTCACATTGTACTGCTATTATTTTGAACAAGACTGTATATATAAATAAAATGTACTCCAATAATCTATATATACGACTTTGAAAAATATTTTTTACACTGTAGTTTAAAGATGAAGTGTGTAATTTTCATTGCATTACTTGTGGCACCAAAAATCAGCTAAAAATACCCCCCAAAATACACACACAAACATGTGCGCAAACACACATTGCATTCCAAGTAATCAGCAAAACTATAGGATGAATACATGATTATCACGGCTGCTAAACTTATTAAACAGACCATCAGAGCATCCGGATGGGTGCTGAGAAATGTGAAAGAGATGAGACTTAAAGACAATACACTGCATCTGTTACAGTATTTAATAAATCCCATCACTGTGGGTAAACCAGAACTTTTGCAAATATATATATACGGCATATTTGGATAAAAAAAAAAAAAAAGTTTTGCAACAATTCATGTCAATTTTAAACCATGAAACAACATACTTTTTGAATAGGACACCTGTGCATTCATATATCCACTAAATCATAATATAATAATCAGAAAACAAACGTAAGCATGCGTAATTATATAACTATATAATAAAAGCTATATATATATATATATATATCAGATTTTAAACTGCAAATATTAAGTTTGGAATCAGGTTTGGATCTGATTTGTAAACATTAAATTCATGTGTGTCTGGGCTGCAGAAAAATAGTGATTTCAGTCTGATATTTCAAAATATATAAATAAATTGTATTTTGCCACCTATCTGAACAAGACAAAAAGTTTCACATTCTTGTCCGTACAAACAGGTTATTTCCATGAAACATCCAGTATCACTGAATTATGTACGAAAGATCTTTAGTGAATTTTTTCAACTGTGACATTTCTGAACTAGGAAAGCCTGTGCAGCGAGAGTGAATTTAAATGTCTGACGAATAATTCATGTCAGCCAGTGTGTGCGCTTACATGAAGAGAGGCGTTAAAAGATGAAACCCTGTTCATTTCACACAGTCACACAAACCAAAATGTATTAATAGCAAACACACACACACGCGGCACTAATGCACAGCCTGCTTGATAAATGAAAGCGGCATGTCACGTGCTGTAAACACATTTCACTCAAACCAGATACACACAACAGCTCCGCTCCAAAACACAGTCAGTGGCCTATATGCTGGATTTAACTGGAAAAGTGAAAATGTCCTTAAACTTTACTCACCCTCAGGCCATCCCAGATGTAGATGCCACACAATGGATGCCCTGCAGTGAATGGGTGCCGTCAGAATGAGAGTCAAACAGCTGATAAAAACATCACAATACTCCACAAGTAACTGTCCTTCGTCCATCATTGTCTTGTGAAGTAAAATGCAGCGTGTTAGTTAGAAACAAATCCATCAAGATGTTTTCAACTGATGCTTCCAGCTAATATATGAGTCCTCTATCTATAATATTACTCTCTCCAGTGAAAAGGTCTGAATTAGGAGAGAAATATGGCACTGTTCAAGCACCGTTACAAATGAAAACAGTTCAAAACAGCTCTAAACAAACATGTTGGTGGATTTTGATGTGCTAGACAACAGGAGATGGACTTTTTCACTGGAGGAAGTGGCGTTATGGATTATGGACTCATATTTTGGTCACAAGGAATGGTTTAAAGTAAAACACCTGAATGACGGTTTAAAATAAAAACCCAACATGCAGCTTTTCGTCTTCTCAAGACGTTAACTGATGGAGTGAGTGCTGTGGATTATTGTGATGTTTTTATCAGCTGTTTGACTGACTGACTTTGATAAACAGAGAGAAAACAGCTAATTGTCTATTTAAAACTCAACTCTCTTACACAGTATTTGTCTGTAAAGTGCATTTGGATGCTTTTAGCAGCTTGCCAATGCTAATCTTATTGAAATCAGTTGTGAAGTGTCTGATGTGTGCGATATGAACCGAATATCAATGTGCCTCTGAGTTACAGAAACTCTTTGGTTTTAATGAAGTGAAGTATTTCTGCGCATGCTAAAATGGATTGAGAGAGAACTAAAGTATTTTTCAGGCAGTTCAATATTTGGCGAGCTTCTGTTCTTCAACATCACACTTTTATTTGAGCTAATCGCTTTCTAGATTCACTGAACTAGTAGTTTGACTATTAGCATAAAGCCTGGTCCACTTTACAGCTTATTCTGGCTACAATACAGCACTTTTGACCAATTTGAAATGTTTTTGAAGCTTATGTTTAGCAAAGTAAAATTGAATAATAACATTACAATTTAAAACAACTGTTTTCCATTTACACACATTTAAAATTATTACTCCAGTCTTCGGAATGACATGATCCTTCAGAAATCATTCTAATATTCTGATTTGATGTGAAAGATATGCCTTTTTGTATTATCAGTGTTGAAAACAGTTGTGCTGCTTCATATTTTTGTGGAAATCATGATGCATTTTACACATTAAGTAATAGACACCAGACTCTGACTTTCAACAGCAAGAAACAAACTGTGACTCATGACGTTTGTGTAAAAATAATTTGCCCCAACTACTGTATCTGTTTAGAAAATACATCAACACAAGAAAGCCAGAGCTAAAGCAACGGACTAATATTGGAGCATTGTTCACCGTGTCACTCGAGTGCCCTGATCGATGTGTTCGACTGTGACCATAGATTAGTGATTATATGAGCCAGGATCAATAGGACAAGGATGATTTTCCTCTGTATATTTGTCTCACTGGCAGGCTTGCCCACAACATTTACATAAAATCGACAGAAACACACACCTAGTTTGGGATGGTAATTGGACGACTTTATAACGCAGCAAATCGATGCAGTTCTATCAGTTCCCACATATACAATGTTTTCAGATTCAGCCACAGCAGGAACTATAATGGAAATTTGTAGGAAAACATAATACAGTCTTATTAAATTATACACAGAAAATGTGTAAAAATGATACAGTGATGTGAAAAAGTAAATGAAAAAGGCTTCTCTTTTGTCAAAATGTGCAGGCAAACAGAAAGTGAATCTTCATTTGCGCAGTGCTAACAGATAATTTTATATATTAATACCGCACTGAAAATGCCTAATTCAGCCTACGATGGTTTGATAGCTGGTTTAAGTCTTACTTCCCGAGCTGAAATGTGTCCAAACCCCCTCTTAAACCAGCCAACCAGTTAAGGCTGGGACATCTGGTCCTATTCAAATATTTCCATTTTCAATGGGTCACTTATTGCACTACAAAAAAATAAATAAATAAAAATAAATAAATAAATAAATAAAATAAAAAATACATTGACTTGCGAAAAAATTGGGAGTATTACATAAAATATATATAAAGCAGTAAACAAAACATAATATTCCTTTCAATCCCATTCCATTCCATTTTGATTAGTGATTTAAAATAAATGTGCTTCGAGTGATGCTATAGAAGAACCATTTTTTGGTTCCACAAAGAACCATTAAGTCAAAGGTTCTCTAGAGGAACCATCTCTTTCTCACATTTTTATAATCTGAAGAACCTTCTTTTGCCACAAAAGAATCCTTTAAGAAACATA
This sequence comes from Carassius auratus, assembly GCF_003368295.1. Lineage (NCBI taxonomy): Eukaryota > Metazoa > Chordata > Actinopteri > Cypriniformes > Cyprinidae > Carassius > Carassius auratus. Next base: position 18,149 of record NW_020525741.1, read on the forward strand.
AAGGTTCTTCAGATGTTAAAGGTTCTTTATGGAACCATAGACAAAAGGTTCTTCTATGGCATCGTGAAGCACCTTTATTTTTAAAAGTGTATTGTAAACTATGACTATTAAACATTTTGTTCTTCAATTGAAATGTTATAAATTTAAATTGATAACATTTCACTCCAATTCATTAAATACAATTACTAAAACCGAAATAAAAAAAGTGTCTAATTAGAAATACTTCAGAAATAAAAACAAACAAAAATGACAAATGCTAGAACTAAAAAAAATGGAATTAAAGTACTAAGTTCATTATTTATAAAATCAAGTTTATAATAATTCCAGTTAACACCATTTTTTTATTATTGAAATTAGTTGAGAGACTTTATATGTATAGGGATCATTATGCATTTTTTTATTTTAAATTACTTTTGTGTTTTGTTCCACATCATGATAAACTGTAAAGAAAAGATGACAACACAAGCCAGACAGCAGGAGACAGTTTTATCATGTCATTCTGGCTTTGAGCCTCAAGACACACAATAAAAGGCAAGGTCTCCAGACATCTGAGCCTCGAGCAGAAGCCTTTCGTTAGTTAAACTTGAGAAGCATGTGTGGACACGAGCATAAAGTTCTGCTCACAAATTATTAAACATTAAACTTAACTTAAACATTACGCTTGCTCTTGAATTTGTGGGATGAGTGTTTGGATGAGTGTTATTAATCACTGCAATAGAACCACCAAGAGCATTTTGCTAAATAAACACAGTGCCTTTAAATGCCACAAAAATTAAAATGCCATTAATATCCCTGAGAACAGAATCACACTATAAATAAACCTTAGCTCTCTGTTCCAAAACCTAGTTCGCTAACTTTTAGGATGTAAATGCATGCACCTTAATCATCGATTCTTCCTATTTTGTCACCTACTGTATATTGATGTTAATACTGCCAATATAAAACATTACAAATCACTAATTAATGAGGTTACATTCCATTTAAAGGAACTGTACAGCCCAAAAAATTAATTTGATGTTTTTATCAACTGTTTGGACTCTCATTTTGACGGCACCCATACACTGCAGAGGATCCATTGGGGAGCAAATGATAAAACGCTACATTTCTCCATATCTGATGAAGAAACAAACTCATCTACATCTTGGATGGCCTGAGGGGGAGTATATTTTTAATACATTTTGATTTTGAATGCACTACTCCTTTAAGAGGACATCTATAGGCAGTATGCACCGAGGCAGCTCAATAGGTTTTGTAGCAGAGCTTCTAAAAACACAGACGTTAAGACATTTTTTTCTGGGTAAATTCCACAAACGATTGTGTGGGACTGTTTCTGTACCCTGGGATCTTCAAGCTCTCCAAACCTCAGGCTCAAGCTGAGCTCTTGCTGGAAATGAGGGAATGGACAGATAACTCCGAAATAGGCCTCGGCCTCCAAGGACTCAGTCAGTGAGATCTGCAGTGGAAACGAGTCTGTCTTTGCTTTTCTCACTGATCTGCTGCTGTAATGGGACCTGCAATAAAACACCACCAGCTGATCAATACCTGCAAGACAAGAGAAAATCTACCATGTCAGACGCTCATAATTCAGCACTGATACAGAAGAAAACTGAGCGAGCACAAATGGCTTAACTCAGAGTATTTATAAAATCATAAACAATATTTATCCAAAAAGACATACAGTGTAGAAAACAAAGGAATAAAAAATGAGTGAAGTTTGACAGTGTTTACTAATATATATAAAAAGATAATAAAAATTAAACAGAATCAGTAAATAAAAAGTTTTTGAATAATAAATGCTCCTTTCAAATCCCAAATATGTATAAAAACAATTAAATAAATAAAAAGTTAGTAACGGATGATGGCCGGTTGCATTATTAGAATAATGAAGAAAAAAAAAAAACTTAATCAAAAAACACACCACCTTGGCTGTGCATTATTTTCTAATAATTCAATGCCCCTTCATCAATTATTATTTACATTATAGTGATAATACGTACATGCATACATCAATAAATGAAGAAAACATGCATGTCATCCAGTCAATCAATGTATTCATTTCATGGAGAAATATGAGCTGAACAGATATTTTCGTGATTTAGATGGAAGTGGGTCTGTGAGTGATTTATTGAGACGGTTGACCAAAAGCAGGCCAGTTTACCTAAATTCACCCCAGGGTTACACAAGCGAGCCATTTTTGTCTCTGTATCTGTACACAGACGAGGTTCAATGGAGGATGTTCCCCTCCAATCAGAGCCGGCTGTGACAGACCGCACCAGAGACCAAACACAATCACAGTGAAATATGGATTCAATTTAGCCCTCGGCCCCTCCTGTATGAATATATATCAGTTATATTAAAATCAGAACAGCACAAAGTGATTCATAGAACAGCAAAAGAATTTCAATAAAGGAGACTCGAAGCATCTGTCGGTAATGAGATGTTTATATGGGTCGACGTCTGAGACGGTTAGCGTGCAGCTTTGGACTAAGCTCTGCTTTTGCATTACAACTATTGTTTATTGTCAATCAGAAGTGAAGGCAATACATTACACATGGCATACTCAATCAGCCGTGCCAGGACATCATTTCACACGGACTTACGGCCTGTTTTTGATTTCTTGACCACAGATGATATTTCAGCACATAAATGAAACTGGGTTTTTTCTCCATGTCTATGTCACTGCTGGCCTTGTAAATTGCTTAAGCAAATGTAATCATCTTTTCTCGCAAGGTGACGGTTTCATCACCTGGGATCTGACACGTATATCGAACACACTTAAAATGAGGCACAAAAGATTTCTGAAGATGAACAGATGTGGATGTCAGGCACAAGATTCGGTCAACATTTGAGCTTCAATGAACTACAAATACTTCTACAAGAACTGTCTATAGAGAACATTAAACAATGGTGGATCCAGACAAAAGAACAAATACTGTACAGTCACTAGATTTGGCACAAGATTGCTCTAGTTCATTTAAATCAAAGTTGCACCAGCATTATTTTCTATCACGGAGGTATTATAATTTTCATTAATATTTTTGAATGTTTTTAATTTAATATTTTTCATTTTCATTTTAGTTGATTTTAAATTAACACTGTTTTGTTGTTAGTTATATCTATGCAATTCATTTAAGCTATTTTTTGTACATCAATTTATACTAAATGAAGAATAAAAATAAAATAAGTTTTATTTATTCTTAAATATTTTAAGTTAACAATTAATTCAAGTAACAAAATGCATTTTTATGTTTTTTTATTAATATTTTGAATTTGTTTTAATATTTTTCATTTTTTATTTTTTTTGGAGGGGGTAATTAATATTAGTTATTTTTTAACATATCTATATACATTTTATTTCAGTTTTAGTACATCAAGTTATAGTAAATCAAGTTAAACTAAACGAAAATGAGAAAATATTATTAACTTCTTAAAAACTTGTAAAGACATGCAATTTGTTTCACTGGACTATTCAAGGAGCAAATCACATTAGTTCTCACTTAGATGGAAATCTTTTGGGAATGACGGAGTTAAGTTCTTTTCTGCCTCTGGTTTAAATAGAAAGTTAAATTTAATTTGCTGCCGCTGTTGTATTAGGCCTCAATAACTCTGTAATTAACACGAAGGAAAAACGACTGACAGTCCAGCAGGATATTTTCCCAGCATCCTCTAATAAACAACAAAGTCATCTGCTAAATGAATGCAGCTCTACTGCTCAATGAAGCGTCAAATATAACTTTGGGTTTATTTCAGTTCTGACAGCAGTGTGACTAAAATGATACGAAGTACAAAAAAAGAACAGACAATATCTTTTGAAGAAAAAACTAAGCTACTTATATGAAGCTCAGCCTGGAGAGTCTGATTGAATTTGATCATGAAACGCCTGAATATGACCTTTCCTTTCAAAGGGGATCTTCAGCTGGATGAATCAGGTTAGATGTTGATAGCGTACCGTGGGAAACGGACTCAGTCGGGTATTAAAGACACCGTGAGACTGTTTATCTCGTTCTCTATCATTTCACACGTTCTTGGACTGGACCCAACAGCACCATCTCAAACACACATTTACATAAACACACACGAGTCGTTCCTGCCGCGCACTACATTTTCATGTCCCATTCACAAATGTGAACACAAAACTTAACTCCGTTACACAGTTAGGTTGGATAGCAACAATTTTAAAGATGCATCAGAACAGGTTGGATCACCAATGGATCTTCTGCAGTGAATGGGTGCCGTCAGAATGAGAGTCCAGTTGGAAATCCTAATTGGAAAACGTATATTTTCATGTTTCAAGGACTTGATCACTGAGCTGATGAGTCAGTTTCAACAAGCAGTGATTTAATAAATGAACTCAACTCAACTTACCTCACTATCCAGGCAGCGTTGAGCAGGTTTGCACTGGTTAACATCACATTACTTGATATCTGCTAAATGTCTAGATTGCACTGGATTAAATTACTATCAAACGAGAGGCACTTTACAAACAGATTGAGTTTATTCAGAAGTCAGTAGTGGATTTGGAGCAGTCAATGTTATCGATATACTTGTATGTGGTTTCTATGCTTGATAGGTACAATGACATTTATCACTCCAAATGAGAATGAACAACAACAACAATATAAAAACAATAAAAGATGCATGGAAGAATATCTATACTGTCCCGCTCTTAAAAAAACTAAATGAAAATCAAGCCCTTTTTGGATAAAAATGCCAATTTTTATAAATGGTGAATTAAAGGATAAAATTTAATTTCAAGAAAACAATAAAATAAAATCATATATACAAACCTCTGTACATAAATGTGTATATATTGAGGATAAAAATATCATATAAAAATGAGAGAAAGAGGAAATTATGCGACACTAAAATGGATTGAATTGGTCACGTGTCTCAAAGATAATGTGCACTCCTGCCTAAAGAGAGAAAACCCTGGATTCATCTCAAGTGGAGGTTTAGTTAAACATGCAGCAGAACTCCCTGACTCCGGTTCCTCTGCATCTCTGAGGTGACCGTGTACTGTCACCGGGGTCTGATCGGGCACTGGACCATCATCAGCCGTTTTGAGCGGGCCGAGGTGAGGTATTCATCATGCCATACTGTCAGGGATGTTGACGGAAAATCATTGGAAGAGGCACGATCGGATGTCTCAGTTTGACAATGCCGTCTTCTGGATTATTGGACAATTCCCGAATCAATGGAGGTCTGCTTTCGAGTGGTCTTTGGAGGGGGGGAGGAGGGGTCTTACTGGGTAACGGAGGCGGAAGGTGCTGGAAACATGAGGAAAAGAGAATACGTTTTTAAAACACTTGAGTGATTTTATTATTTTACTATAAATAAATAGAAAAATATAAATATAAAATAGTTTGCATACATATTATATAAATTGATTTTTTTTTATAAAAGTTACATTTTCTAACTTTAAGCAGTAACAATAAAAATAAAGTCTCTATGATATGATTGATATATGAAAGCAACAATGAATGAAATAAATGTGTGTATACATATATATATATATATATACACACACACACACACACACACACACAAACATATAGTTATTTTTCAAATATATAGTTAAATTATCAATTTAAAATATTGATTTTATTAAATATCTGTATAATATTCAACTTTAAGTAACTATGAGCAATGATAATAAATGATTGAATTAATAATACAGAAGATACTAATACTAAGAAAATAAAATAAAGAGAAAAAAGTAGAAAAATTGAAACATTTTGTATAAACTACTGTTTGGGTTGAGTATTTTTTTAAAGAAATCATTATTTGAATTCAGCAAGGATGCATTGAAAGACATGAAAAGATTTCTGGTTCAAATAAATGATGTTTCTTTAAATTATTAAAAAAATGTCTCTTGTGCACCCAATCAGCACATCAGAATGATTTCTGAAGGATTCTGAAAACTAAACTATGCATCACAGGAATAAATGACATTTTAAAGTATATTATATAAATACTTTATTTATACTTTATATTTAAAGTATAAAGTATAAAGAGCAATATTATTTTTAATATATATATATTTTTTTTACTGTTTTTGTAATCAAAGAAATGCAGCCTGAGCATAAGAGACTTCTTACAAAAACATTAACAAAATCTTACTGACCCAAACTTTTGAACAATAAGTGTATCATAAAATAACAGCAGTCATAAAGCAAAGCAGCTGCAGAGAAGTTCAGGTTCTGAGTTATTAAACTGTGTCTCAGCAGAGAGAACGAGAGCCAGAGACGAGCAGCTGATCAAGGACACCTTCAGCCGCTCTGGTCAAGCTCTGTTTGACCGTCACACACATCCTACTCTCTTCACACACTGTTCATTCATGATGAGAAGAGTCTCACTGCGTCAGCATTCAGAACACTGACAAACAGCCTCGATATAATACTACACTTCTGCTTGTTTGGCCTCTGAAGGCACCTGACGATCCAGGAACAGACTTCTACACGGATTTTTAAGCACTAATGATCGTGTACAGATAATGGAAATGAAGATCAAGCAGTAAACCGCTTCAGAAATATGTACGATGCTCTTTGATGGATATGGATGATGTGTTATACCCGCTGGTGTGGCAGTGGAGGAGGGGGCGTGGTCGGACTGGCCAGGTCTGAGTTGTCCATCAGGTTGCCATAGTCACCCATGCTGCTCTTGACAGGAAGTGGAGGCGGAGTTTCGCCCTTATTTACATAACCCGTCCCATTCAGCTCCAGATCTGTGTAGAAACAAGACAAAGCTCTGTTGAGATTAATATTATGTTAATATTATCTTTTTAAAACATTTCAATCTGTTGTCTGAGGATGGCTGCGCAGTGATTCGAGCACAGATGACGACACGCGATGCAAACTCTGAATCCAGACAGTGGGCTGAACCCATGGGAGAGCAAACGCCTCGCAAAGCCTGAATCCATTACACGTCTTCACACGCAGCGAGTGGGAGACCAGTTCAGACACGCTTTCATGCGTTCTTTAACACCTCTGCAGCCTCCCACAGTCCTGCGCTTGTGTGTCATCACACTACAGAGCAGGAGTGCATTACTGTGCGAGAAAGTTTGGTTGTATTTAAATGGAAGACACAAATTAGATTAGATTAGATTGATTAGGGGTGGTGTTGGCGCAGTGGATAAGACACATGCCTTTGGTGTGAGAGACCCGGGTTCGAATCCACTGTGTCCCTGAGCAAGACACTTAACCTCTAGTTGCTCCGGAGGCGTGCAACCTCTGACATATATACCGTAGCAATTGTAAGTCGCTTTGGATAAAAGCGTCAGCTAAAATGAGTACAGCTCTATACGAGATTCTTTACATGATAAAAATGGTAAAGGTTTTTCTGGGTCCATAAGTCCTTGAAAGTTTGTCCTGATATATGTTTTATGTGGGAGAATTAAATGATCACAGCAAGCCTTTCATTTCCATGGGGAAAATGAAGAAAAAGATATAAATGTATACATTAAATAAAGTCATAAACAGAACAAATATTAAAATGAAAATAAATAGTATGAAAATTAAACTTATTTATATATATATATATATATATATATATATATATATATATATATATATATATATATATATATATATAAAAATACCACATGCACTACAGTTCAAAAGTTTGGGGTCAGGAAGATGTTTCTATAGAAATTAATAGAAAGGATGTATATTTAGTCGATCAAAAATGAAAGTAAAGAAATGTAGAATAATTTATGTTCTTTTGAACTTTCTATTCATCAGAGAAAGTTTTAAAATTCATTTTAAAAATGTATTCTAATACAAAACTTTTTTTTTTAAATGCTAGTACTTCACAATATTATCGTTATACTGTATTTAGAATTAAATTAATTGGTAAGAAAAAGTTATTTCAAAGACTTTAAAGAATCTTATCGACCCCAAACTTTTAAATGATAAATGTGAATCAGACTGAAGGTCTTGGATAATTATCAAGAGCTCTATTTGTTCCAGAAGCTAAAATAGAATTAATTGTTGTTGTTGTTGATGAAACAACACCAGAGGACAATATGAGATGCCAAAACTACTTCTGCTGCATTACAGTTTTTATTTATTTATTATTATTTGAGATATGCTGACTGCTGCAGGCGTGCAGGTGTGCAGATGTGTGATTGATTAGATATCTCCATGCTGATCTTCTCCTATTTACAGCAGTCTTTCAGCTTCATTTATTCAAATGTCAGCTCTGGATCTTGAATTACATATGAATGTTCTGGAGTGGCTTTCTTCCCAAAATAGGCAGATCTTTTTGTAAATTTAAGTTACTGTTGTAAATGTATCAGCTATCAACTTGTCAACTATTTATCCTTGCTTGCTTTAGTAAAACTGGCCCAGTTTCATCATGCTTCGAAATAAAACTCGAGGGGGGAATGGCAGATCAGTGTGAAGTATGACATACTGGATCCAGACAGTAAGCTGAAGTGCAGTTTGGCCCGGGGCGTGATGGGAGGTGGGACGCTGGCCACAGACGGGTTGGCAGGAGCTGCTGGAGACACAGAGAGCCTTTTCTCACCCAGCAGGTTGATCACCTGACTCTTGGGCCTCTGCGGCCTCAACGGACTGATCTGGAGAGAGGAAAACATGACAGATAAACATTACAGAGTTGTGTCTGGAAATCACTAATGAAAGGTTTCCTTGAATCAAGACTAACATGACCATGGAAGTAGAAAAAGTGAAATGGATGGATACTATAGTAAGGTGTAACGAGTAAAGAACAGCAATTCAAACTGTTCAGGTCCTGTTCCATGAGCATACAGGTTTATCTAATGCATGATTCAGCAGGTTTATGAATTATTCCAGTTGTGCATTAAATGTGCATTAAAACGTAACATCCAATTCTACATTCTAACAAATTTGAAACATTTAGAAACACCTCTGTAGTGTAAACTGCTGCTCAGAATCGCTAATGAAATTAAAATACATATTGTAAATATGCATATTTTTAACAGGAAGATACTTTTGGCATCAGAAAAAAATAAATAAAAATTAATGAAATAATTAATAAGTAATAATTAATTAATAATAACATTACAATCTTTGCATTTTTAATATGTCAGAAATATACTTCATATATATTTATTTATTAAACATTTCTATTTAGTTTTCTCATTAAGGAAGTTTTATACAAAAAAAATCATTTGTAATAGAAAAAAAAATATTAACAAATGTAAAACAAAAATCAAAAAACAACAACATACATTTATTTAAACATTTATATTCTTTGTCCTTCATCAGATCAAGACATAAACAAAAAAACGCTTGTTAAAGATGTCCAGTATGAAGCAGGTGGGCTTGTTATCGATATGACAGAATAATCGGGCAGTAAATCCGATTATTTAGTTTGTGTTTTATCGGCTGAATGTGAATCGCAGAGGTCAGCAGACTATAGAAAGGGTCAAGGTGATTATGATGATATAAAAGACAAACTATGCAGAAGGTCCAGGGCTAGTTTTTTCTTTATTCACAGTTCAGAGAGGCTCTTAATGGGTCAATTAGTTCTTATTATGTGCTGTTTGTTCTCGAGCACATTCTGTATTCATATTCAAAGAGCTTGAAGAGACTCACAAGTGCTGATTCAGACGCGTGCCTCATTTCACACACAGCCTCAAAAACAGAAACAAAAAGACGAGAAGAACTGCTCCAGGAAGGATTCATTCAAATGGAAAGCACACAAATGAGAGTCTTTCAGTTTACACTGCATCAAATCATGTGAACATCACACACTGTCAAGAACACCATCACGTTTCAGGAAATCAGTGTCATTTTACCGTTTTATTATATTTACTATTACTATTATAGTATTTATTAAGATTTTGAATTAGCTTTTGTTTTTACATTTTCTGTTTTCATTTTAATTTTAGTAAATATTCTTGTCATTTGTAATAGTTTGTGCACTTCAACTTGCTTTATCTTAGTTGGCTATGCATTTTTTTTAAAATTATTATTAAAAAATAAAATGTATCCAATATAAAATGTATCAATTTTTTTTCATTTTTAAATCAGTTTTATTTGTAGTTAATAGTAAAACTGGAGGGGATAAAATTGTTATTTAGTAATTTAATGATATTTTCTTTTTGTGATAAAAAAAATGAAGGATTATGATTTTTCCACTTTTACATCATTTTAAAAATGACTGCATTACAGTGATGAAAATAAAGAGAATAACAAAAATCAAATGTAAAAAATGCGATTACATCTAACTAAAGAGATTCTTGGAGGAAAATGCACTAAATTGTCTTGAAAATGACAAAGCAATGCTCCTCATCTTAATGCTGTTAGATTCTAGACATCATTTCCTTCATACCCTCTTGATTTCAGGGTGAAATGCGAGCCAGATGTTGCAAAAGCAAACATTTTGTCTTTGGTTTGGATGTTTGATGCAGTAGGTCTGCTTTCAGTGACCGATTCTTCCTTGTGTTTGTGTGGACAGATACTCACGGTCTCGGACAGAATGACCGCCTCGCTGGGCTGCAGCGGGATCTCAGCCGTCTTCAGCTCCTTATCAAACAGCTCCTGGTGTTTGCTGTTCCTCTTCTCTTTCTTCTTCTCCTTCCTGTCTTTCTCAGGTTCGTCTCGATCCAGTTTATCCTGAGACTTGGAGTGCAGCTTCTTTGGTAAGAGAGGCTCCAGGGCAAATCTATCAGACGAGAGAGAGAGAAGAGGAATCAGAGGAGGAGAGGAGGACGGAGAAAACTGTGTTGTGTTGGAGAATCTTTAATATCACAGAGAAGCTCTTCTGAGGTCTTGAGCAAATATTAGCACTCGTTTGACATTTAGCTCCAACTTTAAACTCAAAAGCAGGTTTCTGGTGTACAGTCTGAAGTGTCATGGCAACCAACCGTGATTATTAACTGAAAATGAAACATTCTATTTTTATTACATTCTATTTCAGAGATCAAGGCTCAATCTTAGGGATATTATTTTTTCTTTCTTCTGCCGGCTTGGTCAGCTGAGCTGTTCATATTTGTACTTAGCTAATGTTTTCACAGGCCTCACCACAAATCAATCAATCAATGAAAAAGAATAATAAAAACATTAAAATGAAAATACATTTCAAATTTAAATAAACTTATTTACTTATTATACTTATATAAATAACTTTATATAAGAAATCGTTTTCAAGTTTTATACAACAGTTTTTCATTTGCATTTTATTAGTATAACAAAATGAAAAAAAAAAATAATAAAAATATATACTGGAATTAAATTCTTTGCATTTTTAAAATGGGTCTGAAATATATTTTATATATTTTTAATATACCATTTATATTTTTTGTTCTTTAAACACATTTTCTGAAGAAAGAATTTCGTAATTTGGATATAGTAATATTAAAGTAATTAAAACAAAATATTTTAATAATAAATAAAATCGGCAGAAATATTTTTAGTATGTTTTATTTAATGTTTTTCATAAAATATTTATATATTTTTCCCATTAAAAAAAGTTCTTTTTAAAGTCCTTAGTTTGCTCTAATCATAAAAAACACTGTTATTTTTAACAGAAATATATATATATATATATATATATATATATATATATATATATATATATATATATATATATATAATTATATTCCATATATTAATTAATCTGTTAAAAATAACGGAGTGCTTTGATTATGATTTAACCAAGTCTAAATGATGCATTAACACACAATAATCAATTATCCTTTTTTGGGAAAACATTGTGCAAACCAAGCTAATGATACTCAAGTAACATTTAAATCCACAAAAATCTGCAATAACAGTGTTTAATAAATCACAGGAAACCAAATGTTCAAGTTTGCAAAGCACAGCAGCACATGATAGATGAAGGTAAGATACAGCAGCACTGACTGGAAACGCTCTCACGCCAAATCCATCCTTATCTGCCATTTCATAAAGTAAATGAAAACCACAGTGAGTGTGTTTGTTAGCACAAACGTACGTGAACCCAGAAAAACTGTCATCACTATTGGATTTCTGGTCCAAAGCTCAGAACAAACTAGTTTCTTAAAAATGCAGCGATGCTGGAGAGAAATCTTACATCACCCATGCAAAAACACACGCTGGTAAAAGCTGAATATCGCTGCATTTAAAGTGTGTGAGAGTGTGTTTTCATATCTGCTGACCCGGCCGATAAGCAGACTCGCAGGCAGTTTTGTAAAGTGCGAAGCAATGAAAAAGCAAAGCAGAATCTCTGGCTCAAGCGAATCAAAGCACTTTAATGAGCTGGATTAAGTCATCAAATGAAAGCTCTCCTTCACATTTAAACAGCAGCGGAGGGCATCTTTCTTCAAACATGCACTAATGGATGCTTCTGGCTGGCATCTGTGCCACTAACCTGACAGGCCACAACACCACATGCTTTACAGTGGATTTATGTCGATTTACACATCTAAATCTGACTGGATCAGCTGATTCTGTCTGAACTGAAGGAACTTCTCAAAGTGCAGTAAGATGATCTTCTTGGAGAAACAGCAGGTGATTCAGTGCATTACGGCTGTGAGAGTGTGAATGGGAACAGAACGCCCACAGAGAGACGAGATGGAAATGACAAAGAGCTGCATTATGGGAACCAGAAAAGTCACTCTAACCGAGGAAATGTTCTGTACTAGTCCTCCAACGGCTAGAAGAAGAAAATACATCACTGTGGACAGAGGTCTGCATCAGTGCTCACTAATACTGCTGATCCACTGGATCATACTGATATCACAAGTCAAGCCATTAGCTGTACTTATTAGCTCAATTAACCATTAAAATATTCACTTTAAATGAACAATTAACATATTTATCTTATTTTTAGATGTATAAATATGAATATATAGTTTAAACAAAATGTGTTGCATTTGTAAGATATTTCAAAAACATACTTTATATATATTTTTGATTAAACATTTACATTTAGTTCACTCATTAAACAAGTTCTACACCAAAAAAAACAAAACTTTGCAATAGTAAAATAAAAACTAAATATTATATATTATAAATATAGAATGAAAATTACTATTCTTTGAGCTTTAAACACATCGTAAAAGATATTTCATTTACTTTTCATTAAACATTATGTTATATAAATATGAAATACTATGTGAGTATGCTACTGTTTAACAGTCTGGGATCAGTGAGATTAAACATGTTTTTGATAGAAGTCTCTTATTGCTCACCGAGGCTTCATTTATTTGATCAAAATAAATTAAAAATAGTACATTTGTGAAGTATTATTACAATTTAAAATAACTTTTCTATTTGAAATCTTTACAAATGTAATTTATTTTTTGTGATGCACAGCTGTATTTTCATCATCATTCCTCCAGTCTTCAGTGTCACATGATCTTCAGAAATCATTCTGATATACTGATTTACTGCTCTAGAAACATTTCTGGTTATTATCAATGTTGAAAACATATGTGCTGCTTAATATTTTTGTACAATCCGTGACATTCTTCAGGAATCTTGGACATAAGCATTTATTTATTTCCAAAAATTGTGTATGAACAGTATAAAGAAAGAACGGTGGATTTCTGCAGATGTATTGCTCTAGATGGTGTGTGTGTGTGTGTGTGTGATTACCCGTCTGACCCCGGTCTGGAGGGAGAGTTGTCTGATGATATGGAGGTCACAGACACGACAGACAGCGGTCTCTGAGATGACGGCATGGTGAAGGAGCGAATCATTGACCGCGGACGACTGCCCCGTCGCTCGTCTGACGTGGGAGGCTGTAACACACAGGAACACATCACAACATTCAGGTCTTTAAAAGAGGCTATATTTAACACTTTCTTGCACCCAAAACAGTCTGAATATTTCCCCTCTCTCTGACACAGTCTTGTGATTGCCTAATCTCTGTCAATCTGGAATCAGTAACATTATACGTTAATTTACTCATTTTCAGATGCCCTTAAGAGTTCAGACCACTCACTGACTCGACAGACAGCAATATAACAGTAGATTCCTGCTGCAAAGGCCAAACTCACAGCGTGTGTGTGTTTTTGCTTATTCCCACTGCTTTAGTACAGTTCTTGCTTTCGGTGTGTGAATCTCATATGTGTGTGAATATACTGTATGAATCACTCATACCTTCCTTATCCTCTTCCTCTGGATCACACAGTCCTGAGCTGTCCTTGAAACAGATATGCAGCACAGACGATGTTCTCAGTCTTTCACACACTACAGGAGGCTTCGCTGCTAATTCTAGTGCCTTCACAGAGTGTGCCGATCAATACATGCCAGCTACAGCAACTCTCTCTCTCTCTCTCTCTCTCTCTCTCTCACACACACACACACGTTTGTTCTCTTTCTCTACCTGTCTGCCGTACTCTTTTGTCCCCATCTCTCATTCCTGTCAGGGATCTCAGGTGCCAAAACTGCAAGTGTGTTTGGGAACGTCTTACCCGCGGTTACAAAACTCGCACTGACTCTGGGCGTCTCAACATACAGCTGAGGAAACTCAACTTTTTCACTTAAGACAATGTAATGCCAGACTGCATTCATGTAGGTTAAGGTTTTTGGCACCAAATGCAGTAAAAATTTGCATATATATATATTAAAATTGGCTCTGCAGTCATATAAATTTAAAACAATATTTAAATGTATCAATTATCAATACTATTAACACAATAAAAAATCTATTTGTCTGTGAAGGAATAAATGAGATGTTTTTACAATTGCAAAAGCATTTCAAACTAAAGTTTTTCATCAATCATATATTAAAACTATGCTGTATGAAGTAATGTCATAAGTAATCTTTCTCATTTCAAACAAGGTCACACTGAATAATAACAGAAGGGTGTTTGTGTTCAGTTCATTAAACGTAGCAGTGACTGGTGTACTCTTTTGTTAGATTTAATTAAAAGGTAATGATAACAGCACTGATGAACTGCATGATTGAGTCGGTGGCAGGTGTTACAAAAAATGACCAGGCTTTTACAGAAGGCAATTTTGATGAGAAACCGATCATAATTTGATTTACCACATAATATCACTGATTAAAAGAGGAATCTTTATATATAAAAAATAAAATAAAAAAATAAAATAAAATTCTTGTTATTTTTATTTATTTTGTTTTATTACAGAATAAAAAATAAAAAGGTAATTATATAAGGTTAAAAAGATTATAATAATACTATTTTTAATAATAAAATCAGAATTGAGAGAAAAAGTCACAATTATCTTAATTTGTTTTTATTCTATAGATTTCCTACAGAATGTATATTCCCCAAAAAAAGTTTATCACCCAAATAGTGTCATTTTATTCATGTTATTAAAAATAAGTGATGACTTAATTTTGAACATAAGGTTGTAAGATTCTGTTTTACAAAAAATAACTAAAAAAAGTATTTATTTTTGCATGCATATTATCATGCTGTAGCGGGAAAGTAAAAAGTATTGAAAAAAGAGTGACTGTTAAGATTTTTATAGTTGACTTTGAAAAATCAGCCCCATAAACATCGAACAGCTGCCATGACTTCATTCAGTTCACAATTTCTGTAGTGCTTTCACAGGATATATTCTAAAGCAGCATATTTAAATAATAATGCATTACATTCCCCAGTGAGCAAGACAAAACAAGGTCCCAAGATAGTGAAGAAGAAACCAAGATCCAACAAACATGCAAGACACAAATCAGAGAATATGAGAGAATATGTGTAGAAGTTCATAGTGATCTGTTTGTATTGTGAGGTAAGAGTCCATCCAGAGGCAATGTGATGCATGCAAGCGAGCTGTGATGAACAACACCCATAAAGGGTGAGAGAAGAATGCATGAAGGCTGATGTGATGATTCAGGCTCAGTGTGTTTGGATAGTGACTGTCTGTAGGGACTCACTAGTGTTCTGACGCCGTACTGCTTCTCCACCTTCTCTTTCAGCTGTCTGAAACATGCCTCCAGACGCTCGTGAAACGGACGAAGAGCCTCCGTCACCTTCTCGCCGTGGATGCGAACTCCTTCAGCCAGGTTCGGGATCTGAATGAGACGCACACAAACATAAGCAAAGGAATTCAACTACAGAAAAACGCAACAAAGTTACAGGAAACTTGCGAAAACTCCCCCACTATGCATCCACCCCAAAAATCAACCTGACATGAATATGTGCAGAAAAAAAAGCAACATTCACCAAACGGCATCAAATAAACCAACGTGTAAATAATGACTTTTATTATGTGGTAGGTCAAGCATTTATCTAAAGCCAGTACAAAAACATGTACCTAAATAAAATAACTTTACATGTATTTTTACATTATTTTCTTCTCACACTTCTATTGCTGTATTAATAAATATACACATTCTTTGTTACAAAACAATAAAGCAAATTAAAAGTCTTATGTCTTTATTCCCTATAAATGCATTTTTATATGTAGCCATGCAGTTAAATTCTATAAATTAAAATAAAATATATATAAAAACAAAACAATAAATCTAGGACAACAATACTGCATTAACATAAACCAGATAAAACATTCAATAAAAAATCATGAAGCATTTACCCCAAAAAATTCAACCTGAAATTCAATATTTAATGTGTAAATAATGACTTTTACTATCAAATGTCATTTTTCTAAATTCAACCCCAAAAATCTACTTTACCTACCCTAACTTTAAATGGATTTTCAATAGTTTTTTTGGTAACACTTTACAATAATGCTCCATTTGTTAATGTTAGTTACTTTAGTTAACATGATCTAAGCAAGAACAATCCTCCTGTGGCATTTATTAATATTAGTTGTTAATTCCAACATTTACTAATGCATTATTCATATCAAAAGTCGTGCTTGTTAACATTAGCTAATGCACTGTGAATTAGCATGAACTAACAATGAATAACTGCATTTTCATTAACATTAACAAAGACGAATAAATACTGTAATAAATGTATTGTTTGTTCATGTTAAATAATAAATTAACTAACATTAACTAATGGACCATTATGTGTTACCGTTTTTTTTTCTTCTTTAACTTCTAAAAAGGTTTTGAAAAATATAAAAAGTTTTTGGTTGCAAAATAATACAGAAAAATAAAAGTCTATTATGTCATTATTCTCTAGAAATGCATTTTTTAATTGTGTCATATAGTTTTTTGCCAGTTCACGTTGCTTTTAAGACTTGTAAAAGTGTTTTGTGGGCGCCACGTTGAGAGAGGTTGAATCTGTCTGCAGTTTCTCTGACTGAATTCTGGTTTCCATACACCAAAGAAAGAGCACAAGTTTTGGGATTAAAGGTATTCTTTCAGGGCCACCAGCAGTGCCAGGTTCCTCATCCAGCCCTTGCTGTCTCACGAGCTCCACACACTGCTCACACTGTGTTCTTGTAAATCGCAGGTGTTTCAGGAACATCCTTGGGCTCCTGTCAAGAACTGGCATCCGCGCAGTGCCTGATTTCAGTACTGCTGGTAATGCCCTTTTATTTTCAAAGAAAGCTATTGCTGCTCTAAAAAAGGGGAAAACAGATGCATATATAGAGACTATAATGTACTTTAATATAAATGTAAGTCTAAGTGTTACGTAAGTGTTCATACTGTTATTATTTTTTTTATGCTGGCAATAACACATCTACATTGTCGTTGTTAGTAATAACCAATAAACAAACAAACAAATATTAAGTAATTATTTTTAATTGATGTGCTTTCTGTGTTCTGCAATATGTAGTAGTAGCATACAGTACAAGTGTAATGTAATGTTGTGCCTATAGCATTCTTTCAAGCAGGTTAATTTAGCTGGCTGTTGGTAATTACAACATGGCATGAACGCAGCATGATATGCATCCTTTTATTGTGGTGTAACAGTCTCTGGTAGAGCATCTGGCCCATGATGTCTTTCTGCTGTTGGAGAGAGATGTAACCTGCAGCTCTTCTGATTTACTGAAGCCTCAAGTGCAGTGATTCACCTCGGCTTGAAATATCACGAGGAGGTTCAATTTTCTGTCTTCAATGTAAAACCTCTGGCCAGACAGACACATAAAACAGGCAAACAGCCACTAAAGCACCAGCGCTGGGTTCTGCAAGCTACTGTGAAAGACGATTCATATTACACAGCATTAAAAACAAACCTTTGTGCACAAGCATCACATCACACAAGGCACTATGTTCTCTCAGAGTCTCCTGCTAATCTGAATGTACAGAATAAAGTATAATGCATCAGAAGGATACACAAACACACACATTCTGAACTGCTCAGCTAATTGTAAGAAGAGGTTACATTATGAGAGTAAAACAGAGCACTATAAAGATGAAGTATTTCTTAACCAAATAAGCTCCAATAAGCTTCCTGTTAACTGATGCAATGCAGTGCAATGCGATGGAGAGGAGCACTTTCTTTGACATGTTCACGTCGAAATGGTCATCAACCATGAGCCTAAGACATCATGCTTCTCTTCAGACTTTAAGCAATCACTCAAAAAAAAAAAAAAAAAAGATCTCTGATAGAACAATTTTCTATCTCAGTATTTTTGTCTTTGTTTCCAATACAAACATGTCCATTATGATGCATTTAATTGAGATGCAAAATGAAATGAAGTTTTGAACTCTGTGAAACTGATCAAAAAGAATATACGCCAGTAAAAAAATAAATAAAAAAATAACAGAGCTCCTGAAAAAACAACACATTCCTTGTTTGTTTGCACAGACCCTTGGTGAAAAAAAATCTCATTCTATTCTAAATCTTAATTTCTGAATGTTTAAGTACTTGTTAAAATATTTTAAATATTTAAGTATTTTAAACTTTAAATATTTAAATGTTAAAATGTTTTAAATGCATAAATGTTTAAAAATTTGCAAATCAGAATTATTTTTATTGTTGAATTATGTATAAATATGAAAAATCTTTACATATTTGTCATGTATAAATACAGTATTTATATTTTAAATTTTTTTAACTTTGTTTAAATATTTAAAATATAATTTTTTTTAATTATGTATTTAAATATTTAAAATGCGTTAATATTTTAATGTACACATATTCGTTTTCATTTTTAATAATTAGTTTAAATATTTCAATATTTTAAATGCTTACCTTTTAATATTTAAATTATTTAAATATGTATACATGTGATCAGTTTCATTATCATGAACACAGTTGACCTGAAAGACAAAAATAATTGTATATTAACACAATTAATGCTAATTCACTCAAAGTGCCGTTTAGCTCTGATTACATTCACACTGTACTGTAGCACGAGCTCTCCAACTTTACCACTTAATTATACGAATGTATAATCCGTCTAGAAATAATGCAGGGTTTGCTCAGACACCGAGTGAGCGGATCCTCCTGCAGTCCAACAGTCGTGAGTGACACTACAGCAGAGCGAGAGACAGAGAGGATTCCCGCTTTAATAAGAGCTGTTAGCACTGCAGGGAATTTCTGAAAGAGTCAGAGATACAGACAGATAGAGCAGCTGCAGCGCACTCGTGTCTCCAGGGAAACCCACAGCTTTATAACATGATCAGAGGGAGGGAATTCTGGGTAGGCGGCAGAGCAATGAATCTGCTTTAAAATCACACAAAGACAACGACTCATACACCTCATCAGTGAACTCTGAGTGAGAATAAAACAGATATATGGACACAGAATGAAGAATACGTGCGGTTAAAAACACCCAAGGTCATGAGTAACACATGAGTAAAATATAAAATAAAAATTAGTAATTAACCAGGAAGATATTGTCCACAGATCTGCTTATGGTTGTTTTTATAAAAGTTACAAAGAAGTTTAAACTGGAGCACTTATGAGTGAAGTGACATCCGAATTCATCTGGAGTCTACATTCTTGTGATCTGCCCTGAAACTAAGTATCAGAAAGTGAGTGGGACTAATGTTTTTTGCACCATTTATGACAATGCAAGGCAGCAGAGAGATATGCATGCTTTGATTTTTCATATGCTTCATCACACAGTCCATCAACACAGCGCTGGATGAATTGCTTGTCATTAACATACAATAAACTCACCAGATCCTCATGCTACGTTACCAGCTGAAGCTTCTGTGCTTGCTTGAGGTAAGTGTTTTTCTCAGTGCAAAAGATGCAGGCTGACATGAACGAAGCGGAGCAAACAAAAGCACCTGATTTGTGTGAATAACAGCTCTGGCTCTGCGAGAGAGCAGCACATTCACACAGATCAGACCTAGTCCCAGCGGCGCTCTGAGACCAAACGGCACAAAGCAAATGTAATCAAAAGCTGAAATCTGCAGGGGGATTGTCCTGCCTCTTCACCGCTGTTCACAAGACTTCAGTGTCAGCCGGTTTGACAGAGTATCGAGTTCTACCTTCAGGACAAGGGGTGTATCGATCGCCATATCTAACAGAAAAAGTGGCTTTGGGCTCAAACACAAACTCTGTCTCTGTCTGTCATTGCATAAACGATACACATTGCATTAAAAAAAAAAAACACTGGACACTGACAAATCTATAACAACTGAACATTTAAGATTGCATCAACACGTGTCTGAGAAAACAGGATTTCATAACCATTTCTCTGTCTATATAATAAAGACAGAGCTTTTCTGAAACTGCGTTTCATGCGTTTCTCCACAATTGATTTGTGCGACTCAGCTTGTCATCGTCTTTGTGGAGGAACACGTCTTTAAAATGTAAGATAAAGCATGAGACATACTTTATTCTCTGACAGGATGACAGCTGCTGTAACTCATCCTCATGCAAATGTTCTGACCTGACATGAATACGAGAGAAAAAACTAAACATTAAAAGCTACAGTAAAAAAACAAGATTGATACATTCAGCAAATAGCATCAAACAGCCTTCACATCACGTCTCTCTTTAATGTGTGAATAATGACTTTTACCGTCATCACAAGCATTTTTCTAAACTGAATATCGAAAATGTTTGTTTGGTTTTGAATGTTTTTCTCTAACTTCTAGCTGTGTGTTATTTTAGTATCACTGAGATGGTGTTTTAGTTTATTAATGTTTATTTAGTTGATGAAATAATATTTTAAATTGGTTTTAATTTTTATATTTAATATTTATATTTAATTTAAATTTGAGTTAAAATTTATTATTTTGCTGTGAATGTTTGTTATTTTTTGTAGTTTTTATTTTTTATGTCTATATAGTTTTTTTTATTAATTTTTGTTTATTTTAGTAAATCACTTTAAACTACATTAAATAAGAAATGTTGAAAAAAACTGAAAAAAAAATATATATAGTAAAAAAATAACAAAAATGACTTATGATTTTAACTATAATAACTGCTGCATTAAACATACTAAACACACACTTACAAAGACATTTCTGTATTAGTGCTAACGATAAATTAATCTGTTTTTATAAATTACCATTATCATTGAATTAATCTAGATAAATAAATAGAATAAATAGCTGTTATCTTTACCATGTGATTGCTAATGCATTAATTGTTCACAAACTGCACCAAAAATATGACCTAATGTAATATAATATGCTTGCTATTGTATAATATTAAAAATCTTCCAGGTGTATCTTTTTGAACATGAAAGGCACCGGTTTAATGACCCATTAGTATTTTGTAGGTGACTGCTAATCAAAAGCATCAAAACTTGCTGTCAACTCTCTCAAGATGAGACAACCATGAATCCCCACACATTACTGACACGCAGCAAGACACAGAATCAAGTTTATCCAGCAAACAGGGTTGTTTTCCATCTCTAGACAAAAGCTGAGCTAACTGAAAGAAAACAAGTTGACAAAAAGATCAAATCCAGGAATTGGTGATAATAAAGTATAATGGGGGATTAACAAGCAGTTTAGTAAAGGAGTTACAGCACATCACAAAAAAAAAAGAAAAAGAAAAAAGAGCCGTCAGCGAGAGACGTTATTGTGCTGAATGACACACAGCAGATGTTGTTTTCGGAGAGAAAAGAACGTATTTGTCATTGGCATGGGAAACATTTCCCACTAAACAGCTGTAAATTAAGCTTCATCAGCGTTCAGATCATCTTCTGTAGATCTCTATCTCACACACATACACAGCAGGAGGAGTTGATGCGCTGCTCTGCCCTGTAACCATCATCTCTGTTCTGACTGAGTAGAGAGAGATAAAAGCGTTTCGATTTGATGATAAAGGCAGTTTGCAGCAGCAGACACGTGCTGCTTCACCCAAACATGTGGAGCAGACTCTGCTTTAAATAAACCTCACACTGGATATTTATACAGCACGACAGATGCTTTAAGATCTTCTGAAGAACTCCGATCTCGCATCGCTCATGCTAGTCAGAAAACTTTGGAGAAAACTTATATACAGCTTTTGATTTTTTGAATCAATTCTTTGAAGAAAGGACAACTTGAATTGATAAAAAAAATATATATATATTATACTAACAGCAAGTTGCTACTGAATTTTAAATCAAATCTGCTATTAAAATACTGAAACTTAATGCTGCAATACTTCTGTGACTCGGAATTATTGCTATTATAAATATATAAATATATATAACTATATTATATATAAATAATATATATTTATATTTTTTATATAAATATATTTCCAGCAAAATAATGACATATAGCTCATGAATATTCAATATATCCTCCAGCACTGATGCTTAGACATGCATGATTGTATTATTACCTGCCAGGCAATCAGATCCTTTAGCTTTTCAATCTTCTCCTGGTCATTTGGATGTTCCTGGATGTATTTCTCAGTGAAAAATGCCTAAAGATGACAAAACAACAACTATCAGTATATATATTTATAAATCAATATTTTTATTCAGCAAGGATGCATTAAAATCGTCAACAAGGACAGTAAAAACTTTTATAATGCTATAATTTCAATTTCAAATCACAACTAGACTCAAAGCAAAACTGTTTTCAACACTGATAGTAAGAGATGTTTCCTGAGCATCACATCAGCATATTAGAATGATTCTTGAAGAATAATTTGAAATTCAGCTGCGTATCACTGGAAAAATTACATTTTAAAATATATTCAAATAGAAATCAGTTATTTTAAATTGCAAATATATTTCATAATTTTACTGCATTTTTGATCACATAAATGCAGCCTTGATGAGCATGATAAAATATTTTCCTAATATAAAATTGTTTCAATTGTTCATGCAATCAACTTCTGTTGCTTCACGGTGTTTAATCTTGACACAGTTTGGCAATAATTACCAGAATAATCTCATACCTTCTCATAATTAGTGAAGCCGCCCATGACAGCTGGGTCCACGATGCCATTGAGGAGCATAGAGAGGGGGTTGATGGGAAGGCTGGGGTCGCTTAAGTGGCGCTGGACCATGTTGTTGATTTTCTCATTGGTCAGTTGCATTGTCTCCATAGCATTTTCCAGCGGACTGATTTCCTCCTGCACACAGAAGCAAAAACATATTTATGTAACAAAGGATGATCTAAAAAAAAACAATAAAAAAAAAAAAAACAAGCAGAATGCATTTACAAAAATTTACTAGCAAAGCGGCAGATGATGACTCTTACTTTAACTGGTTGTCTACACAATACTGTTACTCAACAACCAAAGCTGCAATGCAACTCCACTAATGAGCAGCGAAACAACAAGAGCAGGTCAAACTGCGTGTCACATCCTACACTGAACCATTTACTGAAGTACTAATGAACGGGTTAACATGTTCTCTTCCAATATCTGGCTCCCCTAATGCATCTGTGACGGGATCTGAAATCAATGCGTCTATCTCTGGAAACTCGTGCCAGCGAGGCTAATGAGAACGAAAGCACACGTGAAGTATCAGAGAAAACAATCGCATCTGAGCGTGTGGAGAGACGATGAGAAGGAGAGCTAAAAAGAGACTGTGCAAATTAGAACAGATAAACACCAGGGCATGCAGTCTGGGTATCACATGATGCTGGAGCCGGTCTGCAGTCAAATATCTGCATGCAGCGTGCCAGCACACGCAGCCACGATTCCCTCAGCGCAGGACGGATTCAGGACGACATGATCAGAATAGCATGATCGAGAGAGAGAGAGAGAGAGAGAGAGAGAGAGAGAGAGAGAGAGTGAGAGAGAGACAAAGAGAGACAGAGAGAGAGAGAGAGAGAGAGAGAGAGAGAGAGAGAGAGAGAGAGAGAGAGACAGAGAGAGAGAGAGAGAGAGAGAGAGAGAGACAGAGAGAGAGAGAGAGAGAGAGAGAGAGAGACAGAGAGAGAGAGTGAGAGAGAGACAAAGAGAGACAGAGAGACAGAGAGAGACAAAGAGAGACAGAGAGACAGAGAGAGAGAGAGAGAGAGAGAGAGAGAGAGAGAGAGAGAGAGAGAGAGAGAGAGGGAGGTCACGTCTGCTATAATGCAGTGTGGTAAGATTGAGACAGGTCTATTTTCATTTTGGGGTTTAAAAACGAAATATTCAGTAATATTCCTTATTTGACTGCACTGATGATATCGGATGAGAACAACACTTGAAGTAATGATATGTCTTCTGTAGAGTCGCTTTATAGATGACTCAAACTCTTAGGGTCACCAAACTTCCTCTTTTTCATTTTTTATTTCTAAACAGCTTAAAATGTCCAGGTTTTGGCTTTGTCCAGAATAGACTCTGAAATACACTCCCTTCCCGTATCAAGGAATGTGTTTATGTGTTTAGGTTAACAAAGGTTACTGTTTTTCCTTTGCATGTTTTTTATTCCTCTGTTTTCTGTATAAAGTGCCTTGAGAAGCTTATTTAAAGGCACTATATAAAATAAAGTTTATTACTAGTATTTGTTATTCTTGTTTTGCTGAGGGTAATGACAAAGAGGGCGTAGGGTCACCCTCTGAACTCTGCATCATCACAACTGAATCAACACTGAACTAACTTCAGCTGAGAAATGATGTTATTATCTTCTGTAGAGCGGTTTATACTGTAGCTGAACTGAATTCTGTAATTGATTAATTTTGCAACAAAAAGACGTGTAGAGAGTGCAAGAAAGACATTGCAAATTTACTGCAATAGATCACATCTTGAGACAAGCTCCTTAAAATATCTACTTAAAATACAAAATGCATTAAAACAGAACACTGAGTGCTGAACTCCTGTCAAGCAACTCCCATCATGCAGTGCAAAAACAAAACAAAACAATACAAAACAAAAAGCTTTTGAAGCTTTTCATCTTGATCAGCAAGTCTTTGGAAATACCATCAAATCACACCAAAGAATGTCTTTTTCTTCTTTACATAAGATTTTCTTATGAAAATATTTTGAGAACTTAAGAACTTTTAAAAAATTGCACTTAGGAACTTTCTTACCTTCTTCTCAATGTTCACATATTTTCTCAATATGTACCTTTTTCTTTAGAAGAATTTACTGAATGTGTTTGCTTGTATTTAAATGCATTCTTCACTGAATCTTAAATTCAGCTATATAATAAATACAATATAATAAAAACAAACAGCTTATAAAATTTTACTTAGAACAAAAAATACAAGAATTTGCACAAACAATTCTATAAAAGATTCTTTAAATGAACTTTTTTTAAATCAGAAAGACCAAGACCATATGTTTTATGGACAAACTGGTGCTACAATACTGACATTTTGGAGCTTCTCCACCCTTTAATAAATGCCCATGTTAAAATATGGTGAGAGTGAAACAGGTTAGTTCTACTTCAGACTGTAGAAGAGGTTAAGACGGGGTCGAATCTACTGAGTTCATTCAAGGTGAAGTGAGACAGGTAAAGGCTGCTCGTTTTCCTTCAAACCATCAAGAATGGCTGATATAATGAACCACTGCAGATGCTAAAGCTGTTGAACTCACCGCTGAGACGGACAGCACTTCAAACCAGCGCAGGATGCCGGGAAGCTTATAGGCGGTTACGAAAGTCGTCCTTTCAATCCACATGTTCTTTTGGAAAAATGGGAAAGAGAGAACAGTTAGCAGAATGAAAGCTTTAAGCAAAGGGAAACATTTTAGGTAAAGAGTGGCCACAATTTATTCCTGGGTGGTGCTTTTTTTCTTCTTCTTCAATTTAAGCCTCCATTTACTGAATTTTAATGGATGTTTACCAACAGCAGATGTAAGAGGAAGCCACGGAGGTGGGACAGACTTTGTATTTTAGTATAAAGGTCCCGTGTTCTCAGGTTTGATGTATGCTATAATACCTCCACGTGAAGCCATCTTAAAAGGTTTTTAGACATTCGGTCATTTGAAAAGTTCTTCTAAATGAGGAAGTGCAGAGCACAAGCACCGAGTGAAATAACAAAAGTAGAAACGCTGTAGTCACAGAAAAGCAAAAGGAAACTCACTGCGAACTCATTGTCCGGATCTTTCTCTCCCTTCCGGACCGGCCTTGAATACTGGAATTTCTGGACTTCATTGACGGTGTAAAAGCTGAAAAAAATAAAATGTGAATGATTCATTCCCAGAACGTTTCGTGGTTTTGAGAGGGTTGCATTGGGTCAAGAGGAGATACATGAGCATGCTTCTAAAAGTGGTCTTGATGATGAACAACAATCAAGAACCATTCAAGGACGTGCTTGAAAAGAGGAAACTGAAACACTGGACAACACTGAATCTTTGAATGCTGATCATTCTTTGATATTTTGGGCTAATTTGGTCACAAAAAGTACAAAGTGCAAATTTATCCACAAAAAAAAAAAAAAAAAAAAACCCTGACAGCTTTGCAGATTTTGTGCATTTCAAGACTGACTAACACGACTACACAACTTTATATCATTGACTGGACACATTTACTGAACAAATACGCCTGTCACTGAATGTAATGCTGTTTTTAGTCTGAACAAGATGCTGAGTGTAAATGACTGATGACTAGCAGTGGAAGTGAAACTCATAATTCATTTATTTTTGCCAATCTGACAAAATGAAGGACAGGAAAATGTAAAGATTTGACAAAATTAAGGAAAATAGATCTAGAGCAGAAAACCCTTAAAATGACTCTCTTTTGAGTCTCTCAGTAGACCAGTATACACTTGAAATATAATAAAAGTTAATAAGGCCAAATTCGGTGGTGCTTCTGTTGAGAAAAATGATTCAGTGAAGCAGCTCACAAACTATAGTAACAACTGCATAACAATACATGAAGTCATGTACTTTTCATCTGCTACACAGTCACTGAACGAACCCATGAACGGATCTTTAAAGGATACTTGACTCAAGAATGAAAATTCAGTTAACATTTACTCTTCTCATGTCATGTCTTTCTACTGTAGATCATAAAAGAGACATTTTCAGTGTTTTAACCATACAACTGGAGCCAAAACTGGTTGGTTAACAACTTTCTAGAAAAAAAAAAAAAAAAACGTTTCATGCATTTTAATTAAACCCATTCTTAAGTGGAACATAAACTACTCTGTTGCTTTACATATCAGTCATTTAGTCTCTTTCTGTTGGTTCTTGGTCAGAACAAGCTGCAATGGATCAGACGTACTGCTTTTTAGTCAAACTACTACCAACTTTATCAAAGAAACCACAAACTCGTCTACAGAGCAGCCAAAACATGGTGTCCTCTTTCTCTGTTCTGTTATGCCTGAATGCTAAAATATCTGCTTTTCTATTAAAAGCAAAAGATAGAGAGGGAATAAGGTGAGAATTTAGACCATTTGACCTTCCCAGTTCACCAATCCACATATATTCCAGCTTCGGTCAGACTTGTGCAACGCAGCTTATATGAGCATGACGGCGCCAACATGCTTCGAGTCATGCCTCTGGACTGGGCTATCAACAGATTTAAATCGGATTTAAAAAGACACAGATAACCAATTACAATATTTACAAATGTATCAGCTGCAGGGGAGAGAGATCCAGCCCGGGGCATGAGACGAGAAACACAAAAATTAACCTCAGCTGTGACATGAAGGATCAGGCTAATGTTCAATCACTGAAGTTATCCACCCCTTAAGCTCCTCTACACATGCACGCTCCTGTAAGCTCATAGAAATGTGACCTTTGGCTCCGATGCTTATTTACTCAGAATTGTGGGTAAATAGTGAGTTTTAATTGCTTTTCATGCTCACTGGCGGCTCTGATTGGCTGTGCTAAGCAGCTTCTGACGCTTTATCAAGATCGGTGATAACGCCGTTTACCCCATGGCACAGAATTGAACCTGAAACAGAATTATGCTTCCGCTGCAGGTGTGTGTGTGTGTGTGTGCGTGTGATTTATTAAAGCACAGAGGAGTGTAGTAAGGTCAAACACGGTTTGCTCACTGCACATTTCCATTTGAATCAGTCGCTCTGAAACACACAAACCCCAGAGATCTGCCTGCTACTGTTTACTGACCCGTCACACACACACACACACACACACACACACACACACACACAGGTCAAC
This sequence comes from Carassius auratus, assembly GCF_003368295.1. NCBI lineage: Eukaryota > Metazoa > Chordata > Actinopteri > Cypriniformes > Cyprinidae > Carassius > Carassius auratus. Next base: position 46,365 of record NW_020525741.1, read on the forward strand.
AGACAGACAGATGGAAAATAATGTGAGACAAATGAACAAATGATCTTACAATAAGACTAAAGATAGAACAGAGTGATCTAGATAGACAGATAGAACGACAGATTCAGAAAAACAGAAGAGATAGAACATCTTTAGAACAGCAGAAAGATTGATAGACGTAACTATAACAGAAGATAAACCGACAGACAAGTAACTAACAGACAGACAGAACAAAAACAGACATAGAGATTGAGAGACAGACAGAGAGACAGATGCTCTCTCACCTGACGATCTGCTCTGACACCGGTTTGTTCTGGAACTTTGGTGGCAGCTCTAGAATGGGCTTCACTGTGAAACACTGAATGTCTGGTGGAACCAAACTAAGAAACAATAACAGGAACAATCTGGAGATCTGAAGTCAAACTAAACACAGTTTTATGCGTCTGGAGGATACACTGTCCAGAGGAGCTCCTGATGTCCTCGCTGGGAGGAGTCGTGGTCTTCATCTTCTCAGCGTTGGGGAACTGAGTGAGCAGTCTGGCCTCAAAGTCCTCCCGCCGCTCATACTCCTTCCCTCGATAGATGAACATCTTATTCTGAAAAACACCCGCAACAGACATTCACATCTGGAGAGCAAACAGTCCTCTTCTGATTTATTTGATGACTTCTCTGCGCTCACCGTCCTAATCAATACTATTAGCATGTTGTGAATTTCAAAGCATCACGTTTTCTGAAAACAGTACTATTAAATTAACACATCATATTTAATGAATGCACAGAAATATATAAAAAAAAAAAAAAAAAATCAAATACACAAAGCCACAGATACTGTAGGTACTAACAAATCCAGATGTGATTCACAGCAGCAGTTTACATGGAAAAACAATGAATAAATAAATAAAGGTTTTCTGGAGCATCTATCAGTGAAGCATGTCTACAAGAACTTAACGTTAAACAACAATGAACAAATATCATATCATAGTGCATTAAACAGCCAATAGAAATATGATTATGGTTCTCGGGGTCACAGACATTTTAGATTTAGCATTGCCAAATAATAAATTGCAACTAACTACGTAATCATGCAGTTCAGATAATAAATAGACTTATGAAATATTTAAACAAAATGCTTTGCTGTCAATGTCAAGGCCGTGTGTCCACACAAACTCCACAGTTTTTTGAAATGGCAGCATTGTGAGATATAAACTCAGAGTTACAAACTTGCAATCCTGACTTTTTTCTTAGAATTGGGAGTTTATAAAGATATTAATACAGTAATAAAGCCTTGGTAGCATGTTGGGATTCCTTAAGGAAAACCAGTTGAGAAACACAAATCTAGATTGTTCAGTTATCATCATCATTATCTATGAATCCAGGGATTTTATGATATATAAAAGTAAAATGCCACAGAAAAACGCATCTCATCATCAGAGAAGCTCATTCTGAATTTCATAAGAGTTTTAACGTTAAAAATCTCAAAATAGCCACTGTATCTGTAATTCAGATGCGTTTGGCAGTCTGGAAACGCTCGATTATTGCACTTTCCCATAAAGACACTGTCAATCATCTGCGCCCACCTACAACTCCGTCAATATGTTTCCACTGGCAGCGTCTGTGTGAACAACTACACCCAGACCACGGTGCGCACACACACACACACACACAGAGAGAAATATCACAGCGAGAGAGAGATAGAGTGACGGAACAGGATACTAAATTGTCAATATGTGTGGAATTGAAGAGTTTATTGCTGAACAATGCATGCTCACATTTAATATTTAACAATAGTAGAAAGCAGCATGCTTGTATTCGATCTGAAAACAGGCTGAGAGATGCACTGGTGCACACACACACACACACACACACACACACACACACACACACACACAGCTGCTCAATTAGTGAAATGTGAACTGGAGGTGAAATATGCCCAGGGCTGTTTTCAAATCTGCTTTGAGCGATAAGGTGACAAATTGGACTGAGCTCTCGATGGGTGTTTTCACGTCGCTGGTGATTCCAAGCACGGTGGAATAAACCGGCTGTGTTCGCACGACTCTGCACGCATACAGAAGTGACACTTTAAGGAGAAAGAGGAGATTGCAAGACGTTTTGTGTTTTAAAAGGCAAAGCTTCTCTCCACAGAGCAACATGTCAACACTAGCAGGAGGCGACTGGCCGTTAGATGCCCATTCATTTTTTGTTCCCAGGATGGCTGATGGGAGACGTGTGACTGCAGGCGACTGGAAGAGTATTAACAGAATTACAAATATATATCTGAGTTAATTCAGTGCCACAAACACAGGCTTAAACACACACATGATCTGTGGAAGGTGAATTATTCGGTTTCATTATGAATGACAGAGATTTATATATATATATATATATATATATATATATATATATATATATATATATATATATAAACGAATGCAAACACTTCCACAGTCACACAAAGTCCACGGAACATTGATATGTTCATGTTTTTTTTTTCTGTCTGACCTTTGAACTTGATCAACTTTGCATTTCTACTGCATATAAGCATGATATATAGCTATATATATATATATTAAATATATATATATTAATTGGAATTAATTGAACAATATAACTGAATTGAACAACAAAAATCATGAATATAATAAATAATTAGTAAATATTGAGGTTGTTTTTGGTTTTTATTAAAAAAATAAAACAAATAGTGATCTTAAAAACATGAGCAAAGTAAAAAAAAAAAAAAAAAAAGATTTGGTAAAAAAAAGAATACAGACTGAAATAATAATACTTAAAAATTTATAATATAAGTGAACTGAATTTAAATAACTACCTTTATTTAATAAATAATAACTGAATTAAATTTGGTAGTAAAATAATTTAAAAACAAATTATAATAGAATAATTAAACTGAAGAATAGAATTGAATCAAAAACATAAATCAATTAATGAATTCAACAAATAATATTTAATAAATAGTTCGATGTTTTTATATAGTTTTTAACAGCCTTGAAAACATTGGCTTTGAGCAGGCAAAGTGGAACTGAAATAGATTTGGGAAGAAGCTAATAACAATACTAATGCTAACACTAATACTAATAACAGAACTGAAATTTGAAATTGATGATTATATTTAGAGATTGATTGTCTATGCCTGGGACAAAAAGGTGAAAATAATTAATACACAAAAGGTGGAAAGTATAATGGTGAAGGCATGGTAGAAATATACCTTCATATCTCAAAAGGAAAATAAATCTGTTAGTCTGAATAAAAATCAAGCCCTGGAACATGAAAATGTGTTTGAGTGCAGGTTTCTGAGAGGCCACTGACACAAAGACAGCAGAAACTGATTTCCAGGACTTTCGATACATATCAGACGAATTCACAATGCAATGCATTTACACAAAAAAACAGACAAATATGCAATATGATAAGATTCACAATTCGAAGAGGAATTCTCACCCGCAGGAACGAGGGGAAGCCCAGCCCATAATAACCCACAGCGAAGTAGTCCGGCTTCGGCCTGATCACTTTCACGATGTTCTCATAAAACTGAGCCTGCTTCCTCTGAGAGACACAGAGACGATCAGATCATCAGTGCCCCGTTACAAAAACACAGTTCCTGTACAACATATTTGTTATGGATGGTTGCCAGGGCGTTGCTAGTATGGGTTGTTTATTATTAATAATTAAGCAAAATAATTGTACTTTTTCACAAATGCACTGATGATTAGCTCAACTTATTGTATGTATTACTATATATGTACATTTTAATTATATTACATAAAAAATCAATCAGATACATTTATATGTACTGTATATACATACGTTTAAATAAAACACATTCACATTTTTGTAGAGGCAAACCATTTATAAAAACAGGTCGAGATTAATATGTGAAGGGATCCAATAAAAGTTTGTCTCAAACTTTAGTTCAGGATTGTGCAAAAGGTGCTAACGGTTGATTTCAAATCAAATCAGACCACAAAATGTGTTGGCAATTAAACCAAACCGAACTAATGATCAAAATACAGAAAATCATTCAACTCTGCCCATTTATATCAGGCCAGTTTAGCTACTTTGGTGAACTTTGACAGTCTGAACGACTGAATCATCAGTTGTTTGTTTCACTGTAAAAGCTTGAGAGAGAAAGTTTGTACGTACCAGTAAAGCGCTCAGCTGCTCAAAGTCAAACATCTCGTTCTCGTACTGTTCGGCTAACTCCTTCCCCAGGATAATGGCCTCTTCCCACATCTGAACACAGAGCACCGACACACACATCAAATCAGACGTCATCCTTGGAGCTCATTATGTCAAAACACAGTGCTGTGATATCCTTCTAACCATCTGTGAACAATGTGCTGGGAGCTGACTCAAAAAAAAAAAAAAAGGTGCTTTCTGAAATTTATGTTGAAACGAATGCTTGCATTTTTAATGCATTGTTTTGAACAAAAAAGTGAAATATTAAATCAGGCTTCATGCAATTTTTTTGAAGGTAAATTTTAGACTTTTTAAGACTAAATAAAGACAATGAAAGGGAATGCAATATGTCAATGTGTTGTGTTCTCCTGATGTAGAGGGTCTAAGGAGAATACACAGTGAGTCACAACTTCCTGCCGATCTTAATTACTTTGAATTTTATACTTCAATAAATAACTAGAACAAGGAAATAAATTTACTGTGCATTGTGCCCTACACTGTACACCTTTTTTTCTAGGTATTAAGCTTAAACATTTTGTGCAATTTCTCAAAGAAACAAGATTTGATATCTTCATTTTGCATCTCAAGTGAATGTATCTTGAGATAAGAAATGTTTTCATATTTGCACTGGAAAACAAGTCAAAATGTATTTTTATTGCATTTGACTTGCATTTAATGCCATCACCTTTTAAGGCCTTAAATTGACAAAACACACACACACACTTTCCATGACCTCATCTAAACTCTAAACAGTAATATGGATATTCCACGACTCTGACATTCTCTCATATCAAACTTATAACTTCAAATGCCAGGTGTAAATAAAAACCCAAGCTAGCATCACACTCTTGCTGCACAGGGTTTGATATATAACTAATTCTTCTTCAAATGAAACTCTGAGTGCATCCTGGCGGCACTGAGAGAGAGAGAGACTGTGATTATATATCAATATCTGCAGTGCATTATTATTGAGAAAGCTGCCAGTAATAGTATCTGCAGTCTGTAGGAGACGACATGGATTAGTTATTCAGACCGGAGGAAGAATAAAGCAAGTACGGTGCATAAAGTGAAACTTGCACTGTAAGATTGGACCACATGTTCAGCATGAAAATTACTTTCCTCAGTTTTCCTGTCAAGACTGCAGAGCACTAAAAAATGAGTTCACCTTAGAATGAGAATTATTTACACAGCCTCACGACGTCTCAAACCGCACGCGGTTGTGGAAAAACAAAAGAGAACATTTTGAAGCATCCCTTTCCATACAAAGGGCTTTTAAAACACCAAATAAGACTACAAACTACATTATAAGCCAAGTCCACATGACGTTATGTGCTTGAATTCCCAGTCATCTGAAGCCTGTGATAAACAGACTCAAATTTACATTCAGTTATGCACTGATAATTCTCCATCTTTGAATCTAGATTTAAAATTTGGTTACTCCAAACATAAGAACCATTGTCTTTTTTGCATCAATTGCAATCACTGACTGTATTTACAAGCACAAAAGAGTCTGAAATAACCAAATTGTGGTCATGCTATATTATAGTTACTATAGTGCAAATAATCTTGTTTTCCCTTTGAATTAAGTCCAGAGAGAGCAGGCAGGGAAAAACAGGAGCAGTTTATGAGACTTCGTCTTCCAGTCTCAGCTCTCAGGAGACATTCAGTCGTGACATGTGGGTATGTCCCAGCAGTCTGAGCTAGTTCAAAATAGACTCTCTGAAAAGCTGGAATAATTTCCAATAAAATGTGTAGAACAGAACAACTACGGCCCAGAGCTGCTCCTCAGCTCGCTTTCTAGGACTGACAGCCTCCTGTCTGCCGCTCTCCTCCAAACACACACACACACATACACACACACACACATTCCGGTTCGATTCTCTTGTGTTCTCTCTCTATTTGACACACTGGGTCAAGATTTGGAGCTGCTGAGCCCAGTAATGGGGTCCAGTCCAGGGCAGCAGATTCGCTAAGAGTCCCCCACTGAGAGACCTCAAGGCTGGGAACAGATCTTGGCATGGCCCCTTACAACCCTCAAATCCCCTCGGCTCCTCTGTCCAGCCCGTCAGACTAATAGAGATGTAGCAGCCAATAATCTTCCTCTCTGCGGGTCACCTGTCCGTTACACAGACAGCTGCAGATTCTCTCAGTACTACAGATGCAGGACGCATCTAAAGAGGTTCATGCAGGCCATTTGTGACATCTGAATAATTATTGTTTGTTTAGTAATCAATTCATCGAAGAGTTGCATCTCATCAGCTCATTATTAGTTGAAACACAATACAGCTAAAAGCTCCACTAATCACACTTCCTGAAGTTCATAACTGGTCATCATGACTACATCAGGTGTTGTGAAGGTAAATATCGTTAGCAGTCGTTACCTTGCCCTTGTCGAAGTAATTGATGATCTCCTGGTACAGCTGGTCTTTGAGTTGACACTGAGTGCTCGCCTGGTAACCCTCTCTCTGCGTCAGGTGGGCGGCACAGGCCTCTTCAGACCACTGACAAAACAACAGCACAATTACACTCTTCAAACACAGCGCATTAACCTACCACTGACCTGCTGAGAGTCTATATACATTTATACAACCACGACTCAACGTGAAACTTTAAAGGAGTCGTGTATAATTATATTTTCCATCATCTTTTGAAATAAGAAAGTTATTATATGATGAAAACCTAATGAAACTCAAACCTTCCCACGCAAGTGAGACGCAAAGCTGCAACACATCCATCAAAGTGACAATATGTGAATTCATTAACACAACCGCCCACATATATACATTAAAGGCACCTGTTTGTCCAGTCAAGGTGAGGTAATGAAGATAATACTACTTCAGAACAATACCCCTGATGATTTCAGTCTCATCTGAACAGTTTGAATGACACATTCAAGCAATGTGATATAAAAAGCCCATGTTCAAAGCTCCAGAGAGAGTGGTTATGAAAAACCGACTGTTTTTAGTGCAAAAAAAACTTTATTATAAGCATTATAAGTGGACCACAGGGAAAAAACAAATGAAAGAAACAAAAAATTATGTGACCCCACTGAACAATAAATGAAAATCTGCAATATGCAGGTGCACACACACACACACACACACACACACACACACTTATAGAGCAGTGTGGCCCGCTTTCAGATCGCAGCTGCTGGCGATATTAATTTTGTTGTGCTGAGAATCTGAAAGGTTTTGGCTGTATTCCTGTGCCGGTGTGGAGAGCCCATCTGATAACGCTGATTTATGTGGCCACACTGTAATATTCATTACAGATGCTGCCTGATCCTGTAAACAAGTGATTACAGGGAGAAACTGTGCAGATTAAGAACTCTTGGGTTGTTTTGTGGACTACTCAGTTCAAAGCCACTGTGGAATAAAAACACACACACAGGAAAATGAGCGATCTGATTGGCTAGAGCGGGTCAGCTGACTGTCCTGCTCTGCGATTGGCTGTCACACTGAGCTACTGTATTGTGCTAAAGGCTCGGTCAGGACTGATTCACTGTAGTGTGAACGTAATTGACCTTTCATGGAGCTATGCTAACAGCGGAGGTCAAGCACCGCAGGAAGTGCATCATCAGTGTGAGGATGAACAGAATCCGAGCCACGTGTTTGTTATTCAGCATGAGCGGTTCTGGGGCATTTAACCAGAAGGTTGTTGGAGAAGTTGTTCAGCACTCTGTCATCATCATCATCATCATCATCATCAATAGAGTGGGGGAACTATGACATCAGAATCCTGAAGTCTAATTCACCACGTGTTCCTTACAGATTTCCCTATGGGGTTTTTCAATTAATGAGTAAAGCAAAGCCTGTGGTAAACAACTTGAGGATACTTTTACGTTTTGTTCTACAATGTTCTACAACACAATTTTCGAAGCAGGTATATTCATTTTTGAAAACACATGTTTTTAATAAGTAACAAAGCGGTCTACATAGTAGAACAAAATGTAAAAGTATTGTCACGTTAATAGCCTGAAGGCATGTTTAAAGATTTACTAAATATATTCTGAATCACTGTAGGCAGCCATAAAACAGGACTGATCAGCTGCAAAGCTTCAGGTTTTGGTGCGGTCTCTGAACAGGACTGAGAGGTGTGTTTGTGTTTGTGAATGCATGAATAGCGTGTGAAACACAAGGTGTGTGTAAGTATGTGCACGAAGGAGCAAACAGAACGACGGCAGCTATTTATGAAAACAAGCTGCGTGGGTTCGAGAGAACGTGCTGTTCCCTCGCTCACAATGACAGCCGATTCCCTCGTCGAATTACTTCTGTAAAGCCCAGATTCACTACAGAACACACGCTGAGCCCGAACGCAGATGTGATTAAACAGCAAGCCTATATACATATTAATCCATTTGCTCAACTAACAGTTAATGCCAATTATCAAGACTAACTCCCAATTAAATGGCACATCAGAGCTTTGCATTTGTCATGAAACGCATCTGATGTGCGTAGAAATGCAGATTGGCTATATGACTATATGCTTTGTGCTTGTTTGGACTCTCATTCTGACGGCACCCATTGACGGCAAGTGAAGGAATTCTACATTTCTCCAAATCTGATGAAGAAACAAGCTCATCTACATCTTGGATGGCCTAAGGGTGAGTACATTTTAAGCAAATTTTGGGTGAACTATATTTTAAACAAATAAAAAAAAGTTAAAATTCTATGCAAATAAATGACTCACTCGCAATTTATTATGCAAATATCACTGTCAGTTAAGTATACAAAAACCAAAAAGGGCGCCTGTACGTTAAGTGATTCTGGATGAATTAATTACAGAAGTTTTAATACTTGGGTATTAAATGTAATACCTTAAGTTTCATAAGTTTTATGCTAAATACTGATGAATTTTAATACTTCAAGCCTGGCAAGCTCCGCAATCATGTCTTTGCCAAAGTTTAAGTGTCTTTCTACCAGAGATTTGTCCTCAAATCTGCACTTGAGGTGACTTTCTAAATGTCAGGTGAAAGCGGCACACACTTGTTCACCTTAGCAGAGAAAAAAACATCCTTCTGTAGAACATCAGCACTCAGAAATGTAAATGTGCATGAATTATTCCTGTCTGAGCCTTCAACAGTGAGATTTCCAATTGAATCATACCAGATACTGTAGATCCTGCCATCGAACGAGTGTATGATCATCATTATAACATGTACTCTGAACCTTCCTTTATTGACATGAGTAAGAATAAATGTAGTGTTTACTGGAGACATCCAGAGACGTCTTCCAAGATAAAAGTCATACCTAGTGAGATAAACGTGTATGGAGTTACCTTGAGGAGTTTAGCGTGCAGCAGTAGTGTGTATCCGGCCTCGGTGTAGTTATCACACTCCTTATGCAGGTCACACAGCTTATACAGGTACCTACACACACACACACACACACACACACACACACACACACACACATTGACATTAACAATCTGAACACAAACTCCATTACAAAAAAAAAAAAAAAAAAAAAAAAAGCTTTAACAACAAACTCACAAAGGCCACCAGCTCAGAGCAGCTACAGAGCTTCACATTACGCACGACTCCAAACACAGGGAATCGCAGACACACTTTTCTTCGTCAATGCATACGTGGTTTCCCAAATGATGCAGAAACTGTACTCGAGTGTCATGTATTTATTATTTTGTCATCCAACAAGGTAGTCTGATAGCCCCTCCCCCAATTATATAATTGAAGTTGTGACAACTGAGTGCATGAAGCATCCAACATTAAACATTTCATTATAGTTTTGAATATTTTTTTAACTGTGTTTATTTTAATTTTAGCTATGTAGCTAGTCATTTTCTTTGTGTTTTTTTTTGTTTTTTGTTTACCGTATTTTCCAGACTATAAGTCACACTTTTTTTCATAGTTTGCCTGGTCCTGCGACTTATAGTCAGGTGCGACTTATTTATCAAAATTAATTTGACATGAACCGAGAGAAATGAACCAAGAGAAATGAACCAATAGAAAACATTACCGTCTACAGCCACGAGAGGGCGCTCACTGAAGACATAGAGCGGTAATGTTTTCTCTTGGTTCTTGGTTCTAAATAAATGCGATTTATAGTCTGGTGCAACTTATGTATGTTTTTTTCCTCATCATGACGTATTTTTGGACTGATGCGATTTATACTCAGGTGCAACTTTTAGTCCGAAAAATACGGTAAGTTGTTTTGGTAAGAAAAATGCTAAAAAGCAGCATTAACTGTATCTGAAATACAGTTGTAAATATCTTTACTGTGACTTTGGCTTAATTTAGTGTGTCCTAGCTAAACAAAAGCATAACTTTCTTTGAAAAAACATTTGAAAAGATGGTAGGCTTTATCTTTCCTTCTTCCAAAATTACGACTTGACCTGCATCTGGAATTCTCACACTCACACACACACATGTTTGTTTTTGTGAAAAGTTGGGACATCCCATATGCGTAATGGTTTTTATACTGTAGAAACTGTATATTCTATCGCCCTTCACCAACCCTAACCCTAACCCTAACCCTCACAGGAAACTTTGTGCATTTTTATTTTCTCAAAAAAACTCATTCTGTATGATTTATAAGCATTTTGAAAAATGGGGACATGGGTTATGTCCTCATAAGTCACCCTTTCCTTGTAATACCTGTGTCAAACCCATGTCTTTATACAGAGTTGTGTCCCTGATATGTCACAAAAACAAGAGCACACACACACACACACACACACACACATACACACATATATATATATATATATATATATATATATATAGAAAGGCACTCACCTGATGTACATCTCTTCTCTCTCGATCTCCTTGTAGAAATTCTGCAAGAGAAACAGGCACATACAAGATTGTTAAACACTTCCTGACCTCAGTTCACAAAGACCTACAAATCTGTGTTTCAGAGATAATGGGCTCTAGAAGAATCCATCACCACCCCTGTGATGTCTTCTGTCCCTGTGCACTTGTGTCTACCAAAAAACATGTTCAGTTCATTTGTAAAACTAGTTATTATGTTAGTGAAAGTACAGCCAATCACACAAACCAAGCTTTCCGACGTGGAGTTAATAGCATTGTTTCAGTGAGAGATCATTTTTGATACGCAGTACTGTCAGATTCACGTTCTTCATTGATGCTACGTTTGAACAAAGCTGTAACTTTAATGCTTGTGGGCATGTATAAAGAGTTTGAGCCAATTATAAAGTTACAAAGGAGCTGATGCAATTACTCCACGCCATCAGGACGCCTACACACTCCACCTAGAGCGTGCTCCGTCAGGAAATACTGGATGCATTTATGTAAGTGAAGATGCACTGTAGAAACACAAGGGTTTGCTGCATTAATGCTCCATCGAGAAATGAAATGTTCTCCTCACCAGCACGTTAACTGTGCAGCTCATGCGGTTCTCCTTGTTCTCGTCATGCATTATGGTCCTGTAGTCCAGAAGTCTCTCCAACAGACGGACCACCAGAGTTACGAAGGTTTCGCCAGACTTAGCCAGATACTTGTGCTTCCTGCAGTGCTCCAACAGACTATCACAGACATATATACATTAATAGTGAAAGTCACACTGCTGTTTGAGAGACACTTAACTTAAATGTCCCTAAACTCCTTACGAAAGTCAATATAAATGACCATAATAAAATTTCGAAGCAAAATTCACTTTTTAATGTAAAGACTTAACTAGTTAGGCATTATGTAACTGGTTAATGATTTGCGCATTTGCCAAAGATTACATTGAAAGGAAGAAAAAAATATTTGAGAATCAGAGTAAGTTCCATTAAAATATTTCCAGTAAATTATTTCCAGTAAAAATAAACATTTCATACAAAATGCACTGAAAAATGTAAATAAGAAGCTCAATAAGACTAGAAACAATTATATGCAAAAAAAAATTAATAATAATAATTTTAAACATTTTATATTCATATTTAAAATTAAATACTGGTGTTTATCGTCATGATTTTTGTTAGTATTTAGATTTTATTTTTAGACTTTTTTTTTCACTTGAATTTTACAGTTGTGTGTTTTTGTCATTTTTATAAGTGTTTTTTATATGTCCCTTTAGTTTTTATTAATTTGTATTTATTAGTTTTAGCTTATTTAGTTTTAGTTATTTTAGCACTCAATTATAAATGTAGCCTTGGCTATTAGCTTAGCCTATATATATATATATATATATATATATATATATATATATATATATATATATATATATATATATATATATATATATATATATATATATATATATATAGTATTTTAGTTTAGTTAAAGCCTATTTTGTTTTGTTAATGGTAATAACACAAATATTCAATATGGACAGTTATACACACATATTTGAATACAAATATTTAAAATTAAAAACAAATTAGGTTGAGTTTTGATTTTTGTTTTGTTTGTTGTCACAATTATCTCCTCCTCTGTTCATGTAGCATCATGTATTAATTATATTAACATGCGTGTGTGTGTGATTTGCGCTCACATCTTCTGGAAGAGGATTTTGTATTGTTCGTCTCCTCGGCCGCCTTCCACCTCATGATCCAGCTTGGTGATGATCTCGTTCTCAAACTGCAATTACATACAGCGGCCATAAATAACGAGTGTGGCTAATTTTTCTTTTCATTAGCGTCATTTCTCCCAGCCCTCCTCTCTCTCCTCCTCCTGGGTTTTCTCGCTCTCTTGTGCTGTGTCAAGAGAGTAATCAGCCGTTATCAGTCACACCGACTGTGAGCTCAACTTTATCTGCTCATTACCATCACTGCGCTTCACTGGAGACACACACACACACACACACACACACTCAACTCTGCATAGCTATCTTTGGGAGGACATTCATTGACACAGTGCAATCTCTAGCTCCTTACCCTAAACCTACCCATCAGGAATAAAGGCCCCAATATCGTTCAAATGAAATCGAACAACGAACTCATATGACATCATTTTGAACAAAATCAGGCCGAAGAACGAGGTACTTTAATAAAGCAAATCTCTCCCGTGAACTGCCAAAATACAGGCAGCACATCACATGTCCCACCAGAGACAGTAATATACTGGATCACTGTTACACCACAATAAAAGATGTATATCACTCTGTCCCACGGGGCAGCTTTGGGGCTCTCTGATCACTGCATGGTTCATCTTATACCGACCTACAGGCAGAAACTAAAATCAGCTCAACCTGTTTTAAGGACTGTTAAAAGATGGACTGTTGAAGCAGAGTGGGATTTATAAAGTTTGCTTTGACTGCACTGACTGGAGTGTTTGTGAAGCTAGATCAGATGCAAGATTAGAACTAGCAAATCCTACAAACTACAGGATGTTAAAAATAATGCAAATGAACTTTAAAAATGTGTACCCATGCCTGCTTTTTTGGACTAATATTTCCACAATACACTGCATTTGCGATGGTCCATCAGAGAAAAATAAGAACATAAAGCAGCGGTTTTTAAACACCATGAACGGCTGTGTTTGATTGTGCACGTGTGTATTTGTACACATGCTCTGGAAAGAGCTCTGCAACAGTCTGTTCAATTCAATAATTACTTTAAAAGCAATGAAGCAATGTTTAATTACTGAGAAACACCTGAAGACCATGTTCAGTTTAATATGTTAGCATTTTTATATTTAAACATGATTTTAATATTTAAAAAGCACATGTGGTAATAAAGAGTCATGATTTTTTTTCGTATTTAAAAGCTTTTAGTATTTACTACTGAAATGTTGGTCTCCTGACATTACTACTTTAAATTACCATTATATATATATATATATATATATATATATATATATATATATATATATATATATATATATATATATATATATATATATATATATATATATATATATTAGTGGTGGGCCGTTATCGCCGTTAACGTGCTGCGTTAACGCGAGACCCTTTTCGGGCGATAAAAAAAAAATATCGCCGTTAATCTATTCTCAAAGTTGGGTTGGGAGCTGGGTCTATACTAAGCAAGCTATGATGACTTTCACCTTGATATTTTATATAACCGACTCGCTGAGGCCAGCCTAAAAAGATGCTCAGGACAGTTGACGGGCCACTGCTGCGCATCGTCACGAAAGCTTATCTTTCTCACGTGTTGTTAAGCCGTACCGCTTGTCGATTTAAACATTAAAGCATCCAAAAACTAGACGCAGAAAAGCTGAACAAAGCTGAACTGATGCTCCAGAAGGAAACAAGATGCATTAAGAGCTGGGGGTGAAAACTTTTGGAATTTGAAGATCAAGGTAAATTGTACTTAATTTGTGTACCGGGAAACATACAAGTATCTTCTGTTGCTTACGAAGGGCAGAACTAAATGGAAAAAAATTATATTTCAACAAAATAAGAAAAATTTGGCCATCTTCATCGTGTTCAAAAGTTTTCACCCCCCAACTCTCAATGCATCTGGAGCATCAGTGAATGTTTGAATCTTTTTTAATAGTTTTGTTTGAGTCCCTCAAATGTCCTCAGTGTGATAAGATGCGTCTCAAAATCATAAAGTCACTGCTGGAAAGGGTTCAAATATGCATATATGCTGGAAAACTGAAGAATCTGCAGGACCTTAAAGATTTTTCTGAAGAACAGTTCTCAGTTTAACTGTTCAGAACAAACAAGGGACTCATGCACAACCATCACAATGTAACGGATATGCAGATCTTCGATTCATGGGTTCAATTCAAGCCACAAATGAAACCCTGTTTGTACTAAACGGCTGGCCTGGCGCCAGCCTGGCCGGACTTAAATTATTTTACGATACCCATGCGAGCCTCAAAGGGGACATGAAAACCCCCACATTCTTGAACACACACACACAAGCACACACACACACACACACAAACCTTCCTTAAGGTTCTATATCTTCATAATTTTATTCATATGTATTTTGAATGTTTGTGTATTGCATAAATGGTTAATCCTGGGTAAATGGTTAAAGTGCTGACTTATAAGTGGAAATGTTTGAATTCATTCTAACTCTTTCTCAAGAGAGCCATGTTTTCTGCAACCCCCTCTCCTGACCAGGTCGTAAAGCTTTATGACCCCACGGGGCAACAGGAATTCTAACCCTTACAAAAGAATGGTAAAATATTACCTCAGACGTAGTCTAAAAGTACATAGTATTGTTTTTGTTAGTGCTTTGAGATGTTTCCCATATAAATTGGGACTATTTGCAGTGTTATCATGTGTTAATCAAATCTTTAAATATGTGTAATTCTGCATTTGAATGTAACTTCATGTTTTGATCATTTATACATATGTTTAGTATCGTTGTGATCGTCATGTTCTGACAAACCCATTTATCTAGAGCAAAGTAATGAAAAATGTATGTAATCTGAATTACAAACTTGCTAGAATAATCCCTTTACGAAATCTCACAAGTCCTAAATCATCCAGGGGGGTTGGTTCACGAGACAAAGGAACTTTCCCTCCACTTTAGATCTCGGATGTTCATTGGCTGTTTACGCAAAAAGGGGCGGGAACCATCTCAATCTATAAGGGTCGACCGAACAAGGCCCGCCTAGTTTTTCTCGTTCTTCCGACCTGTGCGTTCTCGGACACGTCGCTCCGCGCGGCCTCAGGCCGCGCTTCGTTCTCCTCCCCCCTCAGCACACGGACTGAGGAGAGGAAAGCCATTTTCATGGCTCATTTGGAAACTTTCATTTTCGTTGTTTTGTTTTCTTTTCTTTACTAAGTTTATTCAACTATTCGCCTCTCCACACAATGAAGACGAATTCTGGAACATTGTTTGTTGAACCTTTCAAATACCGTGCGAAGATGAACGAACACCTCTTTGCAACAAAGGAACACGTGACTCCACGCTCACGCCAAGATCCAGCGCAGCTTGCACGCGCGTCACACGGCCTCCGGCCCACGCGCGCAGTTTTCAAAGGACCACGTGACATCACACGTGCGTCGCCGGTACCACGCTCACCCACTGGGCCATGCAAGTATCGTTTTCTATGGAGATTTAAATGCTGCTTTAAAGTGTTGCTATTATTTGATTCGTTGTTGGTTTCACTAAGGTTTACTGACTGATTTTCATACCTGAGCTCATTCTGTGATCTCTCCATTTCTCTCTCTCTCTCTCTCTCTCTCTCTCTCTCTCTCTCTCTCTCATTTGGATTCCGTTATGTCTTGTAAATGTTTATTGTCTGTATTTTCGTACGCATATTTACTCTGTGTGATTTGTAGTTTGATGTATTATTAGTTTAATTATTAAAACCCATATTTAAATGATTGGCTTGGACTCCACCCCACTCACATTACGAGTCACTGAAATGTTTTGGTCTTTAGCTACAAGCTTTAAATTTAGAAACTAAATTTATCATAATGATAGGATAATGTTTTCATGGCCAGAGAATATTTTTCCTTGAATTATAAAAAGTGATAACGTTATTGGAAATTGAAATTCAATCTGGTTTGCTGGACAAACCATATGTTTGATTTGCAGTGATTTACAGTAAGAGATATCACAATAATTGATATGAAGGATGGTAGATTGACATATTAATGAGTAAGTTACAGTGCCCTGTGATTAGTTATTAGTATAGGCAATTGAGCTATTTTTCATAATCAATAAATTTAAATGTAACTGTCACCTGAGAGCTATATTAATCATATTCCTGATTAATTATTCAAATTCCCTATATATCATTTGAGTTAATTACTACGTAAAACTCATTGTTGTTACATTTAATGGTGGAGAATGCGGGCATTTCAAACTTCGTTTTGTGAGCAATCAATCTGTGTATATGGTTTTTAATAATTTCTGCACGTGCGCTATGAAATTATGTAACGTTACTTGTGAGATAAGTCGCAAGACGCGAACTCACTCCTAACTGACTGAGGCAAAAAGCTGGTCAGTCAACAGCACCTAGGTATTTATAGAAACTTAACAGTATAGTCACTGTTAATTTTAATGAAAGTAATCTGCAGTATAATGTTAAAAGTATCCTGTTAAGAAAGACCAAAATCTTTTTACAGTGAGAACATTTTAATATCAATGATTAAAAGATAAAGAAATCTTTTATTAGTTGCAACATGTAAATCTGAACATGAGCGATGTTCCTCTGATTCAGTTAAAAAGGCCTTACTTATTAAGTATCGTTATTGAATTTGTGGTGAACCACAGTGATATTCAAGATTAAAACGATAAAAACTCCTGGTCTAAAATTGGCTTAGCTACCCGATTTTTAAACCTAAAACATTTAAATCATAAGTGCTATTTTGATAAATGTTTATGGGATGTCAACAGATGTAAAAATCCCTGTTTTTCACATTTGTGTCTGGGCAGTGAAACGAATCCTGTCCTTACACTCTTGTGAAGTATATAGCACCTCAGAGATCATAAAACCTTTGTCTGTTTGTGAGTTGCGATTTTGATGCAGAAAATCAGCGCTGACGAGCGCACAGAGATTAGATCATAGTGAAATTGTAATTCCGCTATCTAAACACCAGAGGGAAAGCGTGGTTCAGAAATTTCAGGTAACGCCCTGCTTTCTGATTCCAGCTTGCATGAGTGCAAAGTCGCCATCCCGTGGCCGTTTCAGATAATGCGCTCTGATTGCTAATTTCAAATCCCCTGTGATGTATTTGAATTAGATGTTTAAATTCTCGATAATTATTTGCATTTACAGCTTTGCTAGTGCGAATATTATTACAGGGAAACAAAATTTTCCCTGCCTTTGACTGTTTACATTTACTTTGAGTTTGGTTCAAACACGATTTGAATTAAAATGTAATTGTTTAACAGTGGAAATCTAGATGTTTCAGGTCAACTACTGATTGACCCACTTAGAAGGTAAGCCATCTAGTGGCAGTCCCCTGTTAAATCGACTAACAGACCTCTGTCTTTTCCATTCTGTTTTGAAGTGCATGTCCACTTTTACCCTTTTTGATTAATCTCACCCTGTTTGATTAATTTCATGATCATTAATATTAACTTACAAGCTATCAATGGTTATTATAGGATATTATTCAGATTTTCCTTTTAATTCTTACATGCTTATTTTAAATTTTGATTTAAACCAGTTTTGAATTTTTAATTTGAATTAAGTTTTCTGCTCAGCAGGTTAAAGACAGAGAAGCAGTACTTTCCCCCCCTTGTGGTGAAAACCAGCTACTCCTTCTCTCTTGTTTCATTCCTGTTTTTTTTATTTTATTTGATGTTTATTATTTTGCTTCTCTCTTTTGACTTATCATAGTTCGTTTGTTTTGTTTTATCATGATTAGGTAAAGCTGTTACCTTTCCTCTCTACATATAGTTACTCAATTGATGTTAAACAAACCAAACCTTAATTAACTTTAAGTTTCCTTTGTTCATCCTTTGTGTATTTGATTGTAGAACTCCCTTGGTGATTGGACAGTCATCTCAGGTTTCCAGTGAGCAAGGCTGCCCGACCGGTGTTACCGATACTGGCTGCGAGTGAAACTCGGTTCCTCTTGTCTCAAGAGACATCAGCAATTTTGGCTCTCCAAAGGTTGTGCTAAAAGTCATAAGCCGTTCGAGACGGCGCCACGCCAGAGTAACGGAGGACCGGGGACACTGCGGTTGAGTGTTTGGGGAGCACCGGGGAGGTTGACCAAGCCACTGGTTCCCACCTGAATGACTTCAATTCACCCAGGTGAACCCAATGTGATAAAACCCATCCACTTATTATAAACCACAGAATATTAGATATTCCCCCGGATATATTTTAAGTGTTCTGACCCTTTTACTGCTTTAAGCCACACCATATTTCTAGGTTTCCTACCCAGATAGCCCACTCACCTGTTGGCCCTATCTTAAAACCTAGCAGTAGGCTTAGGCCTCCTTATTTTCACTAACACATTGTGTTTCTATTGTTTTTATCTCATTTCAAGTGTTGTTTCACTTTGATATTTTTCTATCCTCTGTTCTGTTGTGATTTGTTTCTTAATTTCACATAGAGACAGTAACCTGTGAGCCACCAACGAAGTGAAATAGTAGAGCGACCACCAGCAGCCGGTGTCATCACACGACCCGCTAGGCTACTGCCTGTCAAATCTCCATTTCAGGTCCTTCGTTGACCCAAGTTAATTGGCTACTTAACTGTCTGACTGTTTGCATCAGTTAGCCCCAAAATTCTCATAAACGGCACAGCCCGTATGAGTATAGCTCGTTAAACGTAGAACGAACTTGCATTGGTCTTTTTGTGTGTGTGCTGTGTTTCTCTCACCGACAGAGAGTCAGGATGTTCCAGGCATCCAGTCCAGCAGTCCATGGGGGCCACCTCTCGACATGGTTGAAAGCAGTGACGACCCCCTTCCTGCCCAAGGATGCCAGTAACCTGCAGCACCCAGAGCAACTAGACACCGAGCTAGATGAACTGACGGCACACGATCCAACCCAAAGCGACTACTACAAAGAACTCGCCAGGATCTTCGGAAGCCTAGTTCACATTCTCGTCGCCCAGGCACGGCTCAGTGAATGGAGCAACATCGCGGAGGAGGCCTGGAAGGACCAGGCCCCAACCCAGAGTCATCTTGATCAGCTCCTCCTCGAGACCCAGAACCAGCGCGAGAAAGAGGACGACACAGATCCAGAGCTACAGAAAGGAGTTGAAAGACTTCACAATGCCCTGCAAGATCTTCGCCTCGACACAGATCAAAAAGAACAGCTGGAGAGAGAAGCCAGAAAAGAACTCAACAAAAAACTCCAGCGAGGTGACGCTCTCCTAAAAAGAGCAGAGAGTGAACTGAAAGAAAGAGACTATAAAACCTGGGCCTGCAAAACACACTTGCAAGTGGCCCGAGCTAAAATCAACGAGCTTACTCTGCAGAGAGATGAGCTCCAAGATGAACTTGACACTGTTCACACAGAACTGAGACAATCTCACAGATTACAGAGTGGCTGCATCGGAGAAACGCACACCACAAAGTTTCTCCCGCCCCGCCACTCTAACCCTTTCAGCCAAGAACCCAGAGCTGAAAAACGGGGTGTAAGCTCACTTCTAACGAAATCACCAGCCAGCTTACAAGAACACCTGTCAACAACGGAGGGGAGAGAACCCGTCCAGAGAACGCATGTCACTAAACCCTGCACTGCTCACAGAGAACTTCACAAGCTAGCCAGAAGCATCTCTACATTCAATCTAGATCCTGCAGGAGGACATGACGTTCATGCTTCTTTACAAGCCATTGACTTTCATTTGCAAACTGTCGCCAACGTGACAGATGTGAACACATTGTACCTGTTAAAAATCACGTCCAGCCATGATGTGCAGTGTTTTCTGGATCGTCAACCAGAGACTGTCAAAGCGTACTACCAGCAACCGCTACAAACTTTGATTCTTGAATTCTCTGATCCAAACTCAGACCATGGGCTCCTTATTGCTATGGACCTCAAACAGGGCCGATTCGAAAACCCACAGACTTTCTGTAGTCAGCTACGAAAAGCCTACGTCGGAGCATGCAACGAACCAGTTATGGAGCAGGATGTCAACTTAAAAACTCTGTTCCCCCTAAACCTACATGCCAGTTGGAGTTTTCATCTCAGAGTCCCAGCGTGTCCACGTAACAGGACTACACAAGAGTTATGGAACTTAGCCCACAAAGCTTGCACCAAGCAAAAGACTATTTGTGAAAAGACTGTGAAAAACCCCAAAATCTCTGTCTCTGAACACTGCTTGGAGTTATCCCTAGATGGCGCCCTACAACACCACAGTCACATACATTTTCACAGAGAGTCAATACCGTTCCAAGCCAGCAGAGGGCAACACAATCGTGGTGGTGCTCATCCAACGCACCAGAGCGAGCGATTCCTACCAGCCAGGACACAAAGCCCCAACAGCCGGCAGTGGAACCACTCTCGACACGACACTGGTAAGCTCAACCCTGAGCCCAGGTCAGAAAACACAGTGCAGCCACGTCTGAGACAGCAGAGATCCTGAGGGTGCTGAAAGAGCTTCTTCACATGAAAACTCACAAGGAAGATGAGCCAAGCACCCAGAACACTGCCTGTCATCTACAGACCACAGAGCTAACCGTCACAGCACAAAGTGACAGCATCACCCAAGCTCCACAGCCGACAGCTGCACACCCTGAACGAGACAGCACAGGTCCTCACACCAGGTACCACAAACACAAGGTACCAGAAAATGCTGTTTTGACTACCTGCCTTCGCAGCGAGCTACACAAGACCGGTCCTCACCACCCATCGATCGTCACACCTGCCCTGATGCCAACATTCCTGGGCAGCCTTGTCAAAAGGGGGTGGGCCAAAAAGGAGTCAGCACGGAAGACCTGATCGACACAGGATTTAACCTGACGGTGATCCCATCTCACCTTTTCAAAAGACTCCAATTTGAAGCTAAGAGACAAGATCGAACTCTTACACCTCAAACTTATGAACTGAATGTACAGGCGTACAGACAGAATGACATCCAGTTTGAACAGGTTGTTTCCATTCACCTGACCATCGTTCTGATGAGTCTTATACATCCAATGTATGTCCCACCAATGAACACTCATACATTTCTTATCGACAAAGACCTGCTAGAACACTTTGACCCTTTTCTGAACTTCAAACAGCTAAAAGACTTTGCTCAAGTGCGAGAACCTTTACTCCCACAGAGCCAGACGGTCAGGTCACAGAGGTCACGGGAACCCCAGCAGCCAGCCATGAGTACAACACCCTTACGACAAGCTCAAGTTCATGCCTCTGTACCTTAGTCAACAAACAGGGTACGGTGGTACCAGCTTACACCAAAGGGGTCGCTGTTCGGCTTAACCTGCAATGTGTTCAAACCTTACACCACACGCTGGGTTTCTTCCAATCCTCACCTGAATGTGTGGAACTCGGACTCACACTTGCAAACAACAAGCATGTCAACACCAACACCTGTTCCAGCAATGTGAATAACATCACAAAAAACACACATGTGATCGTGTACTGGAAGAAGGCAAAGGACACTCGAAGATACCAAGTCTAGACAAGGACTTCAAAGATCACACTGACACCCTTGCCAAAACTGGCACACTAAAACAACCATTCTGTGGTCACTCCCAACCCACCCACCCACATTCAAGGTTGAAGTGAATTACGCACAGCATAAGAACTTTGCTAGCTTAAACTGTCTACCTCAGAATTGCTTACGCTGGCTCCGTTGTCTACACAGACCAACATAGCGGACAATGCGGGCTTCTGAAACCTCGATAATGACTTTTGCTTTACCACCTCTCATACCCCTCCATCCACCCTGGCAAACCAGTCTAACAGTCACTGACAACCAAAGCCCCAGACCACTGCGTGCCCACAAATCATGCTGCGTGCACAGAACAATATTGTGGGTTGTGCACGTCTGACATCACAATGCCAGGGCTTGTAATGCCACGGAGCAAAAGGGGGATAATGCCAATATATTTCCATGACGCAGCATGTGCTGCACCACGCAGCACCAGGCCATGACAAAACACTGAAGCAAGCGTCATGCCCAGCAGCAAGATGTGGCAAAACATGGGCTACACCCAGTCGCCGGCCACTAAGCAAAGAGGCTGCCCTGTCCAACCAAAGACAGCCCTCGTTTGTTTCTTTCTCCCCTTTCTCTCTCTCTCTCCCTATATCTGTACCAGGATGCTGCTGTGGTTTGCCGTGCCGTGCTGTCAGCCAAAAGAGAGGACAGCTGCCACCGAGAAAACCGCTGAGACTCCTGATCACGATGACAGGACACACTACCCCAGCACTGTAAACGGTACAGCTGTACAGGTTCCGATGGAGAGAGGACTCCCTCACTCACACTGAGGCCAATGTCAAACACAATGTTCAGCCAACATGAGAAAGTGACTGTTACACAAATGAGTTAATGTGGACACCACCACCGCTCAAACAGTTCCCGGGAGCTTTGCTTAGAGCCGCTGCTGCCGCCAGAATGTTTAACATTGTTATGTCCAGTGTCAATGCAGCGAACCAGACCGTAAACTCCTTGAAACCACTGTTTACTGTCTTCCAGAAGAACTTTACCCAGACTCAGCTGTTTACAGCGTTAACAACAGACATGCTGTGGGAGGTTAGCTCCTCCAATGACAGCCTAACCACGAGTAAAACCCCACCATACATGACCCTTTAAGCCTTGTGTCAACTGTGCTGTCTTACGCCATCGCCATGCCAGCTGACCTGCTACAAATACACTGGCCAACTCTCTGGATAGCGCCTTCCTACGGCACGTCAACCCCAAACAGAGAGAAGTGAATGTGCTCCTGAACCAACCCATCAGCGAGTCAAGCCAAGTCTACAGACCTAAAGACATTGTCAGTGTCAGGTTTTGGAAAGCAACACCCACACCAAGACACATTCCAAATGTGGTGGCCTACCACGACAGCGACACACAGCTGTACCTGGCCTCAAACATGCCATGTGTACTTTGTCCAAAGACATTCATTATCTCTGCCTTAGCAAACCCTTCCTCAGACACAACTCTGAAGGAATCTGCGAGCTGCAACCCTGGGTCAGCGATACGCGCTGCCTGCCGAAGCCAAGCCTCTTACACAAGTCACAGAAACGCAAGCAGAGATTGTGGGTAACAAATGGCTCGTCAACACTCCTGTGCGCTCAGCTACACTGAGCTACAACCAGCATGACACCGCCACCCGCGCCACCTGCTTGACCAAGTACTGAAGGATAACCCAACACATTGACATCACTCCCGTCGACACAGCCCTCCAGGCACTGTCTCGACAGCCCGTTCTAAACCCCGTCATCTGCGGTCCGAGCCTGGACTGCTGCCGACACTGCACGGTGCATCTCCACCGTCATTGGTCCCCCCTGACTCTGGGCGTGACCTTCATCCTATACAGGATACTCAACGAGATGCAAACCTCTACAGCCAAACTCACGACAACTGTGGCTGGAGGTCTCCGATGGAATCCCGGAAAAGGGGGTGCCAAGTCAAGACACACCGACCTCATCAAGCTGAATCCTCAGCTTCAGGAACCACCTGCCATCATGACCACCTGCTCATGACCATCACGATTCACCTGTCATCTGCCCATCCTGATGATTGCCGTCCGATGATGTCCACACAGGGACTTCATCTGACGAAAGGGGGAGATGTAACGGATATGCAGGTCTTCGATTCATGGGTTAAATTAAGCCACAATGACCCTTTTTACTAAAACGGCTGGCCTGGCGCCAGCCTGGCTGGACTTAAATTATTTTACGATACCCATGCGAGCCTCAAAGGGGACATGAAAACCCCACATTCTTGAAACACACACACACAAGCACACACACACA